>NC_043010.1:67457166-67469177 GCF_006345805.1 Octopus sinensis
ATATATATATATATAGATATATATATATATTTAAAAAATGTAAAATCTATCTATCTGTCTGTTTGTTTGTCTGTCTGTCTATCTATCTATTGATCTATCTATCTACCTATCTGTCTGTCTATCTATCTATTGATCTATCTATCTACCTATCTATCTATCTATCTATCTATCTATCTATCTATCTATCTATCTATCTATCTATCTATCTATCTGTTTGTCTGTCTGTCTGACTGTCTATCAATCTATCTACCTATCAATCTACACACATACACACACACGCACACACGCACGCACACATACACACACACACACGCAAACTCAAGCTGCTGTGCTTCATGAAGGTAATTCTGTCTGTAAAAGTACACAAAATGTAGATCACTTCTCATTATTTATTGTTGATTAATTAATTAGTAAGTGAGCTGCAAGCAGTGCAATGCGTGTGTGTGTGTGCGTGCGTGCGTGTGTGTGCGTGCGTGCGTGCGTGCGTGTGTGTGTGTGTGTGCGTGCGTGCGTGCGTGCGTGTGTGCGTGCGTGCGTGTATGTGTGTGTGTGTGTGTGTCGTGTGTATCTGCTTATTGGGAGAACGATCGTTTCGTAGTACAGTATCTCTTTCAACACAGTTTCATATTAAGAAACCCGTGAAGCAATACAAGAACGATCTATATACAGTCAATTCCTAAATATAAAGGGCCATTGTGCTCGGTTAAAAAGGGGTCCAAAATGATGTTTATATAACGAGTCATGAAGAAGGCCTCCGCCTGCTTGCTCGAGCTACAAAAAATAACTATATATATATATAAATATATCTCCTTTAAATTGTATCCTGCTGATTTGAAGAAGAGGAAGGCACACTGGTTGATGTATTATTAAGTATTCCTAAAGCGATAGTACGTATTTAGTTGTTGGGCCACTCAGCTGATGAAGACGCACACACACACAGTGATACCTCGCAGTACGAATTTAATTCGTTCATTGACCGAGCTTGTTTTACGATTTACTCGTTTTACAAATCAATTTTCCCCATTGAAATTAACTAAAATATAATTAATCCGTTCCAGCCACCCCTCAAAACCACTCAATAATAATTGTTTTCTTTTAATGGGTTTTAAAACAGAAAAAGGTGTAGTTACAAGTAAAATGACAATTATAAAAAATAGAGAACGCAAAAGAAATATGTAAACTGGTTTTATTAACTGAATTACCTTAAAGGTGGGATGATTTGTACGCAAGGAGGACGATAGAGTTTCAACTAATATCCCAAAAGTAGTGAAAGGTCCCGCCTATAAACAACACTGATGGAGACCGAAAAAAGCCTGCAACAATCCTATGTGAAGGAGAGAGAGAGAGAGAGAGGGGGGGAGAGAGAGAGAGAAAATTTCTTTATTAACCATAAGGTTGAGAAAAAGAGGGGACGATACGAGGACAGACAAACAAACATTGGGGTCAGGGTATCGAATGAAACGAGACGTATGAATAAACAAACTATTAGAATATATACAATTAAATGAGAATGAGTGATTTGCAAAAACTGAAGCGGAGGACGCAGTCGACCCCACAAACAACATACTCAGAGCAGCCTTCAAAGCCTGGGTTATAAAAACAAAGTTAAACCTAAAGGCCTGCTTTCATTATACCAAGAAACGTCTTTAGCACGCTGAAAAATAAGACCCCTCTTCCAGAAGAACGGCTCCCTCACAGGTAACCTAACCAGCATCAGTGAAATGACCAGTTCAAAAGTGTCTTTACTACCCCGTTGGATAACAGACAAGTGAACGAACCAGTGGACTTTTTGTCGCCTCAACTATAACCAGCGAGGTAGTTATGATAAATTACATTGATATTGGGGAAGAAGATATAGTACTAGCCATAGATAAGGTGGACGTAAACTCCAGCGTTCATCACTTCACATCATCTTGGCTTAACAGCTCTCACCGTTTGTTTTTACTGTTTGGTTCTTACTGTCCTGTTTTTGTTGCCACTTTAACCCTCCGCAAAAAATCCCAAATTTTATTTAATTTGCTTTGCGGGAAGGACTGTTTCAACAAAGTCGTGTCTTGTCCTTACTTCGAAACGCGGAGTAGATAAAACAAGGATCAACTGATGAAGGGAATGTTCTTTATGTTGTCTGTCTCATTTCTCTATTTGTTTCTTTCGTTGTTCGAAAAGAAATTCGTTTTCTATGTTTTTTACGTTTTCGTTTCTCTTTTTGTTCACGTTTTTTTATGTCCTGTACCCATATATGCATGTATATATACATATATATGTAGGTATACACACACACACACACACACACACACACACACACACATATATATATATATATATATATATATGTGTGTGTGTGTGTGTGTGTGTGTGTGGTGTGTGTGTGTGTGTGTGTGTGTGTGTGTGTATATGCATATATTTATATATTATATTATTATATGATCGAACGCCACGCATCCGTTTCCAAGTATACATACAGGCATACCTCGGCTTAAGTCGTTCTCGATTATATGTCGGTTTTCAAAAATGGTATATGGAAAATGAAAATCAAGTCAAGTCATTTTACTCGACTTTACGTCAGTCCGCCACAAATATTGGAATCGTAAAATAACTAGAAAACCGTTAATAGCGCATAAAATCGTGTTACTGTACAATAAATACGAATAAAAGAATATAAATCATATTAAAGTATGTACAGTAAATGTTAAGATACACACCATAAAGTAGTGTAGCATAGTGAACGAAATCATGAAATCATGAAATCAGCCGTGTTTTTCGGAGCTCATATTGCACTGTAGTTCCAATATCTACCGTTAGATGTGGTTGTCACTCGTGATTCCCGCGATTATTTTGAATTCAGATTTGTTTACGTCTGTTTATCGGCTACTTTCTCATTCTCATTCATTTGTGACTTTATTTTTTGGCCCCACATGGCTCCTAAGAAAATTCTTAGTGAAAGTGCTAAACGTCAGGCTATAACGCTGGAAGATAAACTGGTTATGATAAAACGCCATGGAAAAGGTGAAAAAATGGTAGCAATTGTGCGATTTTTTGGGATGAGTTGGACAATTGTATCGACGATTGTACATAATAAGGACAAAGTTTTAGCATGTATCAAATCTGAAGCCCCAGGGATGAAGAATACTATCATCAACAAGAGGCAAAAATCTTTGAAGAAATGGAATCTTCTTTCTCTTTGGATTGTTAGGTTGGAGGAGGAGGATTTTACAGATTTATTTGAAAAAGACAAACAGCCCCTGACGAACGAGGATTTGATAGAGCTTCACGAGCAGCAAAATAAAGAAGAAGTCGAACCTGAGTCACGTCACTAAACCATTAAGAAAATGCAGTAAGCATTTGCATATATCGAAAAAGGTCTTTCTATGTTCGAGGATATGGATCCAAATGCTAAACGCTTTTCCAATATTATGGGGGCTTGTCACGAAGCCTTTGCACCTTATAATGTAATTTGGATCTTTTCCTTTTGAACGGCACTTTGTAACATAATTTCTAGGTAACTAAAAAGTTTTAAAATTCGTATACTGGTAGAATGTGTTTATAAAACATCATTTTCTCTTGGCTTTATTGAGAAAATTCTATAGGTTGTAAGATATTTCGTCTTTAATTTCGAGCATTTCGGCAATTTTAACCAATCGCTGACCTCCATTTAGGTAAATAACATTCTGTGCATAATGAATAAGTCCCTCCTTTAAGAAACAGATTGGGTTTATTTACATTTGTGAAGAAAAAAGATACCCTTCCCTAACCCTAATCCTAACTAACCCTAACTCTAACCCTAAATCTAAAATAGATTGAAATGCAATCGATCGATACTAGGACCATTATTATGGGTGACATTTTCATTTGACACGGCTAGAAAAAAATCTCATTTTCCATAGTGGTGTCGTATGAAATTGTCACCCATAATTATAACCCTAGTATCGATCTATTGCATTTCAATCTATTTTAGATTTAGGGTTAGGGGTGGGGGAAGGGTATATTTTTTGTTCACAAATGTAAATAAACCCAATCTGTTTCTTAAAGGAGGGACATATTCATACGGCACAGAATGTTATTTACCTAAATGGAGGTCAGCGATTGGTTAAAATTGCCGAAATGCTCGATTTTAAAGTGGAAATATCTTACAAACTAGAGAATTTTCTCAATAAAGCCAAGAAAAAATGATGTTTTATAAACACATTCTACCAGCATACAAAGTTTAAAAGTGTTTAGTTAACTAGAAATTGTTTTGAAAAGTGCCATTCAAAAGGAAAAGATCCTGTAATTTTTCGGAGAAAAAAAAAAAAAGAAGACAGTTCAAGGAACTCTCAACCGGTTTTTTAAGCGCATCGAAAAACAAGAACACCCAGAATCAGCTGATGATGTTGATAATACACAGTCATCTACATCCGCGATGTAAACCACCAAATTGTATATACGTATTGGTAAATCTAAAATAATTTAGTTTTTTTTTTTACTATTGCAAAATAATAATTTCTGAATTTGTTTTTTAAGCTTAAAAAAGGTTATTTTACCATGTCTTATTGCAAACCGCATTCATAAATAAAACGTCCGCAGTGTACGGTAAAAACCGCCAAATTGTATTAGTAAATTTAGATTACTTTTTTTTTCTGCACTGTTTTAAAGAATAAAAATTATTTGTTTGTAAGCTTAAAAATAGGTTTTTTATTAACCATGTATTATTGAAAATGCATTCATAAACAAAGTACAGAACTGGGAGTGATTATTATCAGCTTAGCTTAGAGACAAGTAAATTCGGCCTCGCCTAGAGACAAGTTAATTCGACTTAAGTCGAAAAACGACTTAAGTTGTGTCTCCTAGAACCAACATACAGGTATGCCTGTATATACTCAAACATACATACACACACACACATTCCAATATAGAATGCGTACGACATATAAGAAAAAAAGACTAACGCACAGTACTTTAGAATGAAACGGAAAAAATATAAATAAAACTAATAAAAGTAAACGTCAGTGAAGATGAAAAGGTATGTCTTGTGTTTATTGTCCCAGCTATTTGCACTGGTTACGTAAGTTTCATGAAAAAAGCCTCTGTATCTCGAAATGAAACTGTTGAGAAATCTTATTTACTGATGTGTGAAACATGTTTATCTCATTGATTTCATGGTGAGCGTCTAAGATGGAGGTTGACATTTCATAAGATTTAACTTATTTGTTTACGCCTGTTGTGACTTTGTGTGCTTCTCTTTATCTAATGCATTGATGTCATGATTTACGAAATATGTAGATGTATATACGTATAACTCTGCTGTTGATGTGTTTACTTAACGTATGGCTAAACTTGCTTGTAAACAGGAGCTGCAGTTGAACAAATAAATAGATAAAATGTTGTTGCAAGCAGTCTGTATGTCTGTCTTGTTGGTTTGGTTTGGCTTGGCTTGGTTTGGCTTGGTTTGGCTTGGCTTGGCGTGGTTGTTATTTAGGTGGCTGGATGATGGTTGGGCTTCTGGTTGGGATGGGATATCCTGAATGCTTTTATAGCAGACAGGCTGGAAGCAAGAGGAGGATTATGATGTCTGAATGAATGAATGAATGCTTGTATTCATATCTGGATGGGCGATAATAAAGGCGGTACCGCTGCTCAGAATTTACGTAATCTCAAAGGTGAAAATTGATAATAATTTCCTTGTGGCTGTGATTGCAAATTCTTGCTGTTGTTGCTAATGTTGTCGTTATATTGTTGCTGTTGCAAAGGCGGCGAGCTGGCAAAATCGTTAGCAAGCTGAGACAAAATTCTTCCTGGTTGTATGGTAAGTAGCTTGCTTACGAACCGCATGGTTCCGGGGTCAGTCCCACTGCGTGGCACCTTGGGCAAGTGTCTTCTACTATAGCCTCGGGCCGACCAAAGCCTTGCGAGTGGATTTGGTAGACACACACACACACACATACATATATTCGACGGGCTTCTTTCAGTTTCCGTCCACCAAATCCACTCACAAAGCTTTGGTCGGCCCGAGGCTATAGTAGAAGACACTTGCCCAAGGTGCCACGCAGTGGGACTGAACCCGGAACCATGTGGTTAGTAAGCAAGCTACTTACCACACAGCCACTCCTACACCTATATTTCTAGAAAATCTCAATTAAAAAAAAATACCCATTTTTCTGGAAACTAAGCTGACTCGTGTGAATTTTCTGGAACTCCTCTCTCCACCCCGAAGAATGTTTTTCATTACAAATTTCTATATAATCGAAATGTACACCTTCTAAAGGGTATTTGTAGAAAATTTCATTAAAAAGTATCAAATTTTCTGGAAGTTATGAGGAAACATAATCGAGGAGGGTGTCGGTGTCTATCTTGGACAACATTGTTCGATGTGTCCTCTTCTAAAAAAAAATTGATATAATTTTAGTGAGACTGGTTACTATCTCTTGCTGATCAAGTGATCATATAATTACTCTCTTGTTAGTCTGCATATTAATTAATTAATCCGAGGGCCTACGTGTCTCTACGTATCTCTGAGGCTAATTAATTGATATGTGGGAAGCCTAGATCCCTTTTCAGGCTCTTTCTCATCGGAAATAATTGGGTGAGATTAATATGACTTGTTATTTATTGCCTTTGTTGCTTATGTTGATGATGACGATGTCAATGATTGATGATGGTGGTGGTGATGATGATGATGACAGTGATGATAATGGTGGTGATGATGATGCCAGTGATAATAATGATGACGACGATGGTGATGATGACGATGATCATGATGGTGATGACGATGATAATGACAATGACGAGGATGATGATAATGGTGGTGATGATGATGATGATGACGATGGTGATGATGATGGTGATGATGACGATGATGATGATGATGACGATGGTGATGATGATGATGACGATGATGATGATGATGATGATGGTGATGATGACGATGATGATGATGATGACGATGGTGATGATGATGATGACGATGATGATGATGATGATGATGGTGATGATGACGATGATGATGACGATGGTGATGATGACGATGATGATGATGACGATGGTGATGATGATGACGATGGTGATGATGGTGATGATGACGATGGTGATGATGATGGTGATGATGACGATGATGATGACGATGGTGATGATGATGGTGATGATGATGGTGATGATGATGACGATGGTGATGATGATGGTGATGATGACGATGACGATGACGATGGTGATGATGACGATGATGATGATGACGATGGTGATGATGACGATGACGATGGTGATGATGACGATGATGACGATGGTGATGATGATGGTGATGATGACGATGGTGATGATGATGGTGATGATGACGATGATGATGACGATGGTGATGATGACGATGATGATGATGACGATGGTGATGATGATGGTGATGATGACGATGACGATGACGATGGTGATGATGACGATGATGATGATGACGATGGTGATGATGACGATGACGATGGTGATGATGACGATGATGACGATGGTGATGATGATGGTGATGATGACGATGATGATGACAATGGTGATGATGATGGTGATGATGACGACGATAGAAAAGAGTATATTAAGCCTACTTTGGATGATGATGGTGATGATGACGATGATGATGACGATGGTAATGACGATGATGATGATAATGATGATTTCGACGATGGTGATGATGATGATGACAATGACGATGATGATGATGACGACGACGATGATGATGACGATAGTGATGACGACGACGACGACTGATGATGATGATGATGATGAGAAACAGGAGCGGGATGCGAGTTGATGATGTCATTGATTATTAATGAGGCTATATTCTGTTCAGGTCGTTATTGTCGGTGTTATTTGTTGTTGATGTTGCTGTTGTGGCTGCTGCTGGTGCTGTTGTTGTTGTTAAAATTGAGGTTGCTAATCGTGCTGCTGCTGCTGTTGTTGTTGTTTGATGTTGTTGTCGATGTTGTTAATGTCTGTTTGTATTGTTAATTTATTTAGATAGCCAGTTCTTTCAGTAGCATGTAATGATGGTGGAGAGGGTGGTGGTGGTGATGGTGGTGGTGGTGGTGGTGATGGTGGTGGTGGTGGTGGTGGTGGTGGTGGTAGTGGTGGTGGTGACCTGATGGTGATGGTGGTGATGGTGATGGTGGTGGTGGTGGTGGTGGTAGTGGTGGTAGTGGCGGTGGTGGTGGTGGTAGTGACCTGATGGCAGTGGTGGTGATGACCTGATGGTGGTGGTGGTGGTGGTGATGGTGGTGGTGATGGTGGTGGTGGCAGCGGTGGTGATGATAGTGGTTGTGGTTGTGGTGGTGGTGATGGTGGTGGTGGCGGCGGTGATGGTGGTGGTGGTGGCGGCGGTGGTGGTGGTGGTGGTGATGGTGGTGGTGATGGTGGTGGTGATGGTGGTGGTGGTGGTGGTGGTGGTGGTGGTAGTGGTGGTAGTGGTGGTGACCTGATGGTGATGGTGGTGGTGGTGACCTGGCGGTGGTGGTGGGGGTGGGGGTGGAGTTGATGGTGGTGGCAGTGACCTGGTGGTAGAGATGATGGTGGTGGTGGCCTAGTGGTGGTGGTGGTGATGGTAGTGGTAGTGACGTGATAGTGGTGGTGGTGACGGTGGAGGTGATGGAGATGATGGTGGTGGTAGTGGTGATGGCGGTGCAGGAGATGGTGGTGGTGGTGGTGGTGGTGGTGATGATGGTGGTGGGGGATGATGCTTATGGTGTGATGATGGTGGTAGCGGTAATGTTGGTGATGATGGTGGTGATGACAGTGGAGATGGTCGTGGTGGTGGTTTTGATGATGGTGACGATGGTGGTGGTGCTGGTCGTCGTCGTCGTAGTGGTATTGTGGCAGCAGAGATGGAAACAGGCAACTGATACGATGGTAACATTCGAGTGGAGGAAAGAGGGGTGTGTGGTAAAACTAGTAGTAGTAGTAGTAATGGCCATGGTAGTGGTGGTGGTGGTGGTGGTCGTGATGATGGAGTGTTATAGGTAAGACGAGGGAAATGGTATAGGAAATTGTGATGATGGTGGTGGTGGTGATGCTGCTGCTGCTGATGATGATAGTGGTTGTAGTAGTAGTGGTGGTGGTGGTGAAGATGATGATGGTGATGGTGGTGGTGAAGATGATGTTGATGATGATGATGATAGTGGTTGTAATAGTGGTGGTGGTGGTGGTGGCGGTGGTGGTGAAGATGATGATGGTGATGGTGGTGGTGGTGGTGGTGATGCTGCTGCTGATGATAGTGGTTGTAATAGTGGTGGTGGTGGTGGCGGTGGTGGTGAAGATGATGATGATGATGGTGGTGGTGGTGGTGGTGATGCTGCTGCTGCTGCTGCTGATGATGATGATGATAGTGGTGGTTGTGGCGGTGAAGATGATGATGATGGTGGCGGTGGTGGCGTTGGTAGTTTCTGATTTAGGCACAAGGCCAACAATTTTGTTTTTTGAGGTGAGAGGATAAATCGATACAAGTCGACCTCCCCTACCACCACCACCACCACCACTACCAGCATCACCACATCACCACAGTACCACCACCACCACCACCACCACCACCACCACCACAGTACTTGACGGGTACTTTATTTCATCGACCTCGCAAAGATAAAAAGGCAAATTTGACCTCGGCGGGATTCGAACTCAGAAAACTTAATAAAAGTGGATGATGGTAAGCAGAGAAGAGGACGACGGTGGGACAGGGTTGGAGCGCCTTGTTGATGCTAGCAGCCGCAGATGATTGTAAACACTTTCAGTATGTAAACAATCTGATTCATTCAGGAATCCACCACCACCACCACCACTACCACCATCACCACTACCACCTTCACCACCGCCATCATTTACAAGTAAGACTTCTAAGCCTTTGTTATTCCTCCTGATCCTCCTCCTCCTCCTCCTCCTCCTCCACCTCCCTTCCTCCCTCTCGTTAGACCCCCCCCCCAAGAAAAATAACGAAGACAGTAACACAAACAAGACCATGGAGAGAGGGGAGCGGAGCTGAAATGAAGAAAATGTGTGTGTGTGTGTGTGTATGTACAGGGTGCGGTGAACAAACTGTCGTCTAAATTACGCAAAAATGAAAATAACACTGACATCTCATTTTTACAGATAAATATACCAAAAATTACATCAAAATATCTTGAACTACTAAAGAGTAAATTTATTCAATAAAATCGCCATTGGCTTCAACCACGGCCTCCAGATGACTTCGGAATCCTCTGCAACTCTTCTGGATGGTCTCCTTCTTTAAGTTGGCGAATGCTGCCATAATCCTTGCCTTCAGTTTATCTTTGGTGTTACAAGGAGTTTTGATGGTCTCTCGTTCAACTGCGCCCCACACATAATAATCAAGGGGGTTGCAGTCTTAAGAGCTAGGTGGCCAGATTTTAGGGGTGACGTGGTCGCAGAAATTGTCTGACAGCCATGACTGGGTTCTCCTGCTTGTGTGGCATGGTGCAGAGTCCTGTTACCAGACATAGGATCTTCCAACAGCCACCCTCTTGACCCAGGGCAGCACAACCTCCTCCTGGCACTTGATGTAGACCTCTGTGTTGAGTCTGAGGCTATGTGGTAAGATGAATGAAGGCATAACGTTGCCATCACTGGTCATCACTCCAGACACCATGATGTTGACTGGATGTTTGATTTTTATCACTCTTCGTACATGTCCTTCGATTGACACCCAAACACTCTGAAATGTTCGCACTGGAGCTTCTGGTGTGAATGCCAAGCAGTACAGCATGTTGTTTCCAAATTTCTGGCAGAGTGAATTGCATCATGGTCCTGTTTTTCTTACAGACCCTACTATAATGTGTAGTCGACAAAATCGAAAACAAACAATGCACATGCACGAAATTAAAAAGAAATAATAGTGACAATTTACCCATCGCACCCTGTGTGTGTGTGTATATATTTATATATAAAAGTCTTATGATTTTTTTATGCATGCTAGCCACAAGTATAAATTATTATTTTTAATAAAATTTACCCTCGTATTTATTATAGTATAGATTTTATTGCCTTCACAGTGTTTACCGTTTTACAAAATCAAACTAGAAACTTGGACAAAACAGAGAACACAATTGAAAAAATTTAAAAGAGAAAAAAAAAGAAAAAACCCCAAACAATTCACCACTTTGGGTTGAAAAGTTGGGGGCACTGGGAGACCTCTCTAATGGCTATTGAGACACGCCAGCACCCTTGCAGAATTGCCGTGGGTGATGGCGAGGCTGATGCGCAGGAACGGATAAGCGCCCTCATGAGCCTCACCAGTTACCTCTGCTAGGCGAGTTGCCAAAGAAAATATATATTTCTTTACTGCCCACAAGGGGCTAAACATAGAGGGGACAAACAAGGACAGACAAAGGGATTAAGTCGATTACATCGACCCCAGTGCGAAACTGGTACTTTATTTATCGATCCCGAAAGGATGGAATCTCGCACTTAGTGGTCCGACCACACCAAACGTCTCGAACGCCACAGGATGGGAAAATGTAGTTGGCTGACATATCGCAATATTTCAGGAATTTGTTCCGTTCAGCTGCAGAAGCTGTGGATCTCTCCCTGACCGCAGCATCCAGGATGAGAGAAGAAGCAAAGGAGTCGCTAGTGTGACATCCCGGACGAGGCATCTACCTAGTGACCAGGGGCACAGGATGAGGCCATCAGGTCTCTTCCCATCACATCTGGACAATCCGTATGGTTCCAAGATGGCGGGGATGTTTGCCCGGGTTATGCTCCTCTTGAGTATCAGGCTGAACTCTGTATGACGCGTGAAGCGACCAGCATTCAGGCGGCAAGAAAGGCCATGGAGGCCTGTGGAGTCGAGGAGCCTGCCACAACGACAGATCAAACCCGTGCATATGTCAGCTCCCACTCTGAGGGCAATGGAGATACGAAGTTCGTCCAAGCTGAGTAGGCCACAAGCATTAGCCACAGATATGGCATCAATCCAGTCTCTTTTTTGCCGAACCACTAGGTTTCGGTAACGTAAACACGTCAACTCTGGTTCTTCGGCAGGGCTAGGGGACAACACA
>NC_043010.1:67469277-67546777 GCF_006345805.1 Octopus sinensis
AGTATACATTATGTTCCATGTTTATACATTTTAAAATTTTTATATATATATAGGCGCAGGAGTGGTTGTGTGGTAAGTAGCTTGCTAACCAACCACATGGTTCCGGGTTCAGTCCCACTGCGTGGCATCTTGGGTAAGTGTCTTCTGCTATAGCCCCAGGCTGACCAATGCCTTGTGAGTGGATTTGGTAGGCGGAAACTGAAAGAAGCCAGTCTTATATATGTATATATATATATAAGTGTGTGTGTATATGTTTGTGTGTCTGTGTTTGTCCCCCTAGCATTGCTTGACAACTGATGCTGGTGTGTTTACGTCCCCGTCACTTAGCGGTTCGGCAAAAGAGACCGATAGAATAAGTACTGGGCTTACAAAGAATAAGTCCCGGGGTCGATTTGCTCGACTAAAAGGCGGTACTCCAGCATGGCCGCAGTCAAATGACTGAAACAAGTAAAAGAGTAAAAGAGAGTAATATACAATAGGCTTCTTTCAGTTTCCATCTACCAAATCCATTCACAAGGCTTTGGTTGGCCCAAAGCTATAGTAGAAGACACTGGGCCAAGGTGCCACACAGTAGGACTGAACCCGGAACCATGTGGTTGGGAAGCAAGCTTCTTACCTCACAGCTATGCCTGAGTTAAGTGCCAACATACGAAACTCCCAGATTTTGAGTCACTCTGTTACTTATACTAAATATTAATAAAAATATACATATCTCATTTACTCTTTTACTTGTTTCAGTCATTTGACTGTGGCCATGCTGGACCACCGCCTTTAGTTGAGCAAGTCGACCCCAGGACTTATTCTTTGTAAGCCTAGTATTTATTCTATCGGTCTCTTTTGCCGAACCACTAGGTTACGGGGACATAAACACACCAGCATCGGTTGTCAAGTGATGTTGTGGGAACAATCACAGACACAGAAACACACACACACACATATATACATATATATGACGGTCTTCTTTCAGTTTCCGTCTACCAAATCCACTCACAAGGCTTTGGTTGGCCTGAGGCTACAGTAGAAGACACTTGCCCGAGGTGCCACGCAGTGGGACTGAACCCAGAATCATGTGATTGGTAAGCAAGCTACTTACCACACAGCCACTCCTCATATTTTGAGTTCTATTTTTCCTGTTTGCACCAACATGCCCCTCTCTCTATATAGACAGATAGATAGATAGATAGATAGATAGATAGATAGATAGATAGATAGATAGATAGATAGATAGATAGATAGATACGTACGTACATGCATACGTACGTACATACATACATACATACATCTTAGCTGCTTTCTCGTATCCGAGCAAAGCCATTGCTAGAAAGAATCACAGAAATTAGTCATTGTTGGTATAATGTGAGGCCCTTGTATGACTCTTGACCCCGGCGAAAGATTTATACATTCTATATTGCATTATGCACAGCTATGCCGGATGGTAGAAGGAACAGGTGCCACAATATGAGCTCTTTCGACCTGTCTTTGCAATCCCCCCAAACGAGCGACACACCTTTCCACAGGTTGCACATGTCCTGTTGTTGAACAATAGCCATATCACAATTTCACCATGGGTCGATTCCTTTGAGTTCCCTGATGGCTGACCAGGCCTTACACAACTCAAGCACCTCCTTCCATACAAAAAGCAACACTCCTTTATTTTCCATATATACATACCTACATACATATACACACTTTTCCTCTGATTTTCACTGTTTTATAAATAATTCTTTTATCACCACTGCTCCCCAACTACCAGTACTATAAATATTTAACTCTGTACAAACTCATTTCAATTTGATGGGGAGATAACTCTAATATACGTTTATCAACCTCCCACTTAACTAACCTATCGTCTTTTCTTTTCAATCGCTTCCCCTCTATTTAGATTGCATCCCTCCCCCTCTCTCTCTTTTTCTCTTCCTTTCTTTTAATCCTTCCTTCTCCTCTTTGTTTCTACTCTGCCTGCATCTCTCTCTCTCTCTCTACTCGTGTTTTAATCCCTCCATCTTCAATATTATTTCTACTTTGCCTACATCTCTTTGTCTCTCTCACTCACTCTCTTTATTTATTTATCTTTCCCTTCCTTAATCCTTCCCTCTCAGTTATATCTTCTACTTTGCCTCCATCTCTGCCCGCACTTTTTTTTTTTAATCCTTCCCTCTTCTTTACTACTTATACTCTGCCTACATCTCTTTTCACTCTCTCCTTCTTCTCTGTTACATTTACTCTACCTATTACTCTCCACTCACACTCACTCACTCACTCACTCTGTCACTTACACTCTACCTATTACTCTCCACTCACACTCACTCACTCACTCACTCTGTCACTTACACTCTCAATCACACTGTCGCTGACGTTCTCACTCATTCACTCAGCTTCTGTTTCTTACTCTCTCACTTTTTTTTACTCCCATTGTCTCTCACTCATTCTTTCTCTCGCTCTCTTACTCACGTTGTCTCTTGTTCTCTTTGTCTCACTCACTCACTCGCTCTCTGTTCTCATTCACTTACTTTGTCTCGCTCTCTCTGTCTCACTCACTCACTCACTCTGCCTTTCACTCTTTCACTTTGCCTCTCACTCTCACTCACTCTGCCTCTCACTCCCTAATTCTCTCACACTCACTCACTCTGCCTCTTATTCGCACTCCCTCATTCTCTCACACTCACTCATTCTGCCTCTCACTCCCTTAGTCTCTCACACTCACTCACTCTGCCTCTCACTCCCTAATTCTCCCACACTCACTCACTCTGCCTCTCACTCCCTAATTCTCCCACACTCACTCACTCTGCCTCTTACTCGCACTCCCTCCTTCTCTCACATTCACTCACTGTCTCTCACTATTTCCCCCCCATCAATCAACTGCCACCTCCTCCTTCTCTTTACAACCAACACACACATATACTCGTCGTCGTTCCTCCTCCCCTTCTCTCGTTCCTTTTCCTTTATGTAATTCCTTGTCGAGCTCCAAACAGCAGTTTACTACTGAACGGCCGCCAGGCGGCACAACAACAACTTAAACCAAACATGGCTGAGGTCTTGACGAACAGCGGAGCGGCGAGCAAAGACGCGATGATGTCGGCCGCGAAAATACCGACCACCACATCGAGTCCGGCAACAGATTTAACGAAATTGGCTTCGCTGACGATAAAGAACGGCGTACAACCGAAAATTGTCATCATCGGAGCCGGCATTGCAGGAATTTCTGCCGCTGAATACCTCACTAAAAATGGATTTACCGATATTACAATCTTGGAAGCTTCTAATCGAACGGGCGGTCGAATATGGACCATCTCTGGTAAGCCAGTGCCCCCCTTTTTTTTTTTTTTTCCCCCTTCATCTTCATCTTCTTCCCTGGCCCTTCTTTCTCTTTAACAGGTTTTACTTACCTTACGTTGCGACCACCTAATTAGGAACCTTGCTACACTACATACATACATACATACATAGTCGCTTGAGGTGTTAGAAATAGCATCCAACTCTTCCCTCAAATTATTGTCTTGAACGAGGAACGGTTCTTTACTAGATAATGCAGTCGTACGTGACCCTTAGAAATGACCCTTACGGCTGAAATGACTTTCGTTTATAAGCCTGCTTAATAAGGGCCAACCTGAGTCTAACCAACACGTTTATTGTTTAAACACACATACATATAGTGTGTGTGAGCGTGTATCCCTGGACATTTTCACCAAGTCCTTATATATATATAATATATATATATATATATATAATATATCTAAGGACTTGGTGAAAATGTCCAGGATACACGCTCACAACACTATATGTGTATATATATATATATATATATATATATATATATTAATAAAAAACATATGCATATATATAAACATATATATACGTACCCTACCTCTACATGTATATATACACGCATATATGAGTACAGGAACAACCAAAAACGTCGAACACAATGAGAAACGAAACAGACACAAACCCAAGGAACTGGACATTTTTTTTTAAACAAAACCCACATTTTTTTATATATATATATATGTGTGTGTGTGTGTATACAAACAGCCGAAAACGAACTCACAGACTTGGAAGCATTCAACCGTATCGTAGTGGATGTCTTCCCTTTTTAAACTGACTTGCTCCTCCCTGGCCCTTGCTGTTTGTTCAGTAACAGGTCTGCGATATTCAACATCTGTGTAAGTGTGTGTGTGTGTAAAAGACATGTACATCTTTAAACGAAAAGCTACCCTACTCCTATTCACCACACACACACACACGACGAAAAAAAGGAACTTAATATATATATATATAACATAATTAACAGTGAAAAAAAATTGAGATTTTTACATCGTTGTTACTCTGAGTTTTATTTTAAGGATTCTAAAATTGTATGACAAGTGAAGGAGAAAGCAACAGCGGTTGCATGTTAGAGAGAGAGAGAGGCTGATGTGTAAAAAAGAAAATATCGTTATCTTTGTTCTTTTTGTTTTGTTTCACACTTTCATTTCTCCAACTATTGTAGCTTTAGACACACACACCTATATACTCATATAGGTACATATATACACACACAAGCACGCACGTACATACATGCACACACACATACACGCACACATGTACACTCGCATGCACACGCACTCGCAAACAGATATACAAACACAGATATATATATATACACGCGCGCGTGTAGATATACACATACATACACACATATATATATACATACATACACACACTCATACATACATACACACACTCATACATACATACACGCACTCATACATACATACACGCACTCATACATACATACACGCACTCATACATACATACACGCACTCATACATATACATACACATACACGCACTCACATATACATACAAATACACGCACTCACATATACATACATATACACGCACTCACATATACATACAAATACACGCACTCACATATACATACAAATACACGCACTCACATATACATACATATACACGCACTCACATATACATACATATACACGCACTCACATATACATACATACACACGCACTCACATATACTTACATACACACGCACTCACATATACATACATACACACGCACTCACATATACATACATACACACACACACATATATACACTCTATATAAATACACACATACATACACACATATGCACATGTATATATGCTCGCTCACACACATACACACACACGCATACACATCTATACACGCATATATATATATAGGTGTATGTGTGTATTAATTAGGAATAAAGCGTTACCTTTGGTCTCCCCCTTCAAGAATAAGATTTTGCGAAAGTCAGAGTAACACGGACAATATTTTATCACTTGCATCTTTTATGCGAAACGTCTTCATAGAAAAAGGGATTCGCTACGTGTACATCCATTCCGCTAGAAATGATCAGATTCTCTCTTAATTTACAAATACCGTCTATAAAAAAAATATGGACGCACTGACTAATATAATTTTAGATATATAATGACAGCTGGTCATCCCCTAGAAAACGATAATGCTTATTCCGTGGGGGCTGAATATATATATACAATACATTAATATCGGTAAATGTAAACAAAACGCCCGAGCTCTCTTATATACACCTGTAGATACAGATACATGCCTACGCAGATCGCAACCGGGGTCTATATAAGATTTTTTTTGTTTTGTCTTGAGAGGTGGGGTTCGCGCAAGGAAAAATTGAGGACCCACACAGTAGTGTATTAAAGGACCATGATAAAATGTTGATGTTTTTATTGCAAGAAACTACAACCTTACACAAATGTATGCGTGATAAAATAGAATTTTGAATACTCTTTAAATATCGAATGGCGATGGGGGTTCCTAATGGCAATAGGGTCCACCAGAATAGAGTAATTATCAAAGGGGTCCATTGGTAGATAACGGTTGAGAACCATTGCTCTCTACACTATTGTTCGACCTGCTTAGTAATAAGTCAAATTTCCCTAAAATTATACTTTAAAAGCTACACTGGATAGCATCCCCTAAAAAGACTGGTCACGTCTGGCTCTCCTTTGAGCAAAGAGTTTCTCGTTCAGTGTTGACCTTGGACTGTAAAAAGCAGAATGGTACATGCGGGAAACCAACCAAACTTTGTCCCACCTCGTCCTCTGAGTGTTTTTTTACCCACCCGTACTTATTCTATAACAATCACATTACGAACACCCCCGTGGTTGTTCGACTGGCTAGAAATATCAGCCAAATGCTCCTTGTCACGGCCCAAGGTTTTCAGATAATAACAGTCACTTCTACATGCTCTTAAAAGGACGTGGTGGTCTCGGTTGGAATATTTTTAATCATTAGTCTTCCTCGGTCAGGGTTAACCTGTGTGACTGAACAACGACAATCCAGTTACTTACTATCTCGAATTCCTTCAGTTCAAATTGAGACATAACTGGTGATGGATATTGCTTCTTTGTTGCACTCCATCCCCCGTGTCTGTCTTTCTGTATATGTGCATTTAAGGTTATAAAAGATATGTATTTCAACGGTTCCCATGCAGAACATGGTTGACTGAATACAACTTCTGTCAGTCTGTGCACATAGCATATACACACATTCCATTTCTAGGAGTATAGAATTTTAAGCTCAAAGAGCTGTGTAGTTTTTTCATGAAACATTAAAATTATTTCGAAATTTTGTCTATTCGCCGTATAAACAAATAATGCTCACAACAATTTGTTTTATATATTTTTACTATAAAAGGACCGTCACAGTTCAGTTCCCCGTTTTGACACCTGCCTCATTTTATTCAGGCTCAGGTTAATAAGACATTTGAAAGAAAAACATGAGTGTGCCTTTTGAAATTGTAAGTTCTGCTACACAATTCAAGCTGGTCACGAACATAGTGACACAGTGGTGACAAGAAGACTCTCCCCCGCTTTTTTTTTCTGTTTGTTTGACAGTAATCCCAGAGTTTTGTGAGTATCTGGGTGTACATTTATGTGGGCGTATATGTGTGGGATGTACGTGTGTTTACATGGGTATGCAGTTTTGTTTTTGCGTGTGTTTGAGAGAGTCTATATACTATTATAGGCATATGTTAATCCCAGGTAACTCAGAGGATGTTTGTATTACGAATCAATTAGGTTTAGAGGATGCGAACTAGTTTTGTTTTTTGTCACTGGAAAAACCCTAGCATTTCAGATATTTTTATAAGCAAATGCTATCATCATCATCATGCACCATTGTTCGCCATAGACATTCTCTCTCTCTGTTTTCCCCCCATAACTTTCGACGAGACCTACATATTAGCTGGGCATCTGACCTCTTCACTATCATTTTTGTTTTGTTTTTGTTCCTTTTGTATGACCAGCAGAAGAACAATCCTTCCTCCAGATAGAATTATAAATAGCTTTAACAACAATGTCGTGTCTCGTGGGAAGATATTATATAGATGATATATCTTGCATAATAAATAGTATGGCAAAGTCGATATTTTTCTCTGACAATATAGGGGTTTCGAGGTATCCATCCATACCTCTTGTTGATCAGGTATTTATTTATTTAGTAGTAGTAATTTGGTGTTCCTGATTAGCGACGATAGGATGTGATGTAGCTATGACAGACAGGTCCAGGAAGAGGCTTTTGTCACTCTTAGAGTACCGACGTATGCAAGCAACATTCTTTACGAATTCCTAGGTACTTGTAGCATCCATCCATTCATTCATTCATCACTGGAAATGACAGATAGACGAGCTGTTGATAAATGCATTTCATCGTCTGGTCAACAATATTTCCCAAAATTTGACTACTGTCGTATGAAATAGTTACCGTTGGCACCAACTCTCTCTTTCGAATATGTCTGAACAGGGCTCCTGGTTATCTTTGTACCCCTAGGGTTTTTCCCTCCCAGTAGGACTTACTGACAAGGATTTGACATTTAGGTCGAACCATACACATGTTGTCACCCTGGAATATTCCCGTTGATAACCTAATTTTCTTATTGCTTGTAGTAGTTGCTTCAGTTGTTAGTATTGTTTATATCTGTTTCACTCTCATGTGTGTGTGTATATATATATATAATATATATATATATATATATATATAACGATACACGCGTACGTACAGCCATTAAATTTGGCTAAATGTCGACTGGCTCTCTCTCCATTGACAGCTGTTCAAACAAGTGTGATAAAATTTACCTGTAGATTACATTTTTTTCTTTGATTTGTATCTGTTAACTGTGTGTGTGTGTGCATGTATATAAACGCACAAACTCTTGCATATATATATATATATATGTGTGTGTGTGTGTGTGTGTGTGTGTGTATATATACACGCTCGCGTGTGTAAAAGTTCTTAAGCTCGAGTTCTTCGCTTAATTTCCTTATCAGAAAGAATATCGTTTTTTGTTCTTTCTCCGATATTGGAAGTGTGAGAACAATCTGCTTTTAAAGTGTGTGTCTGTGTGTGTGTATATATATATGTGTATGTATATATATATATATATAATATATATATATATATATATATATATATATATATATATATATATATATAGCTGAATTGTTTGAGGGACGGAAGTTGGGGTATATATGTATGTATGTGTAAAGTATGTTAAATGTGGCGGCTATGATTGTCTCTTAGGAAAGCACTTTAATACTAAGTGTTTAGTAAATGTTCGAGTGGTGTGTGTCTGTATGTGTGTGTATGTATATATATATATATATATATATATAATCCTCCAAAACTGTTGCGACTGGACTTTGTCGTTTTTCAGTGTCCCACAAACACAATCACAGGCATATCTTATGACCAGTATATATGAACTTTTTTTCCCCCCTTGTATTGAGAGGGATGGCCATGTAATAATGTGCACAGATGCTCGCTCATATATACGTATATTTCTTCTCTGCATATAAGTACCCAAATACTAGTGGGTAGGGATTTTGTTCAGTTAGTCTTCTTTCCCCTACTAGGGACCATTTTCCTGGAATCGATTCCTGTATAGTAAATAAAAGCCATTTAATGAAAATAGTTATTGTTGATTAAAAAAAATGAGGTTGAATGGAGGGAAAACCCAATTTATCTAAATAACATCATAAACACACAATAAAAACTTATAAAAATTTCCCTCATGGGTGATGAAAAAGGCAAGGAATTAGTTGGGATTCTCCTTTTATGCTTGTTCTTCCTTAAAAATTTCAATTTGTTTCCCCTCCCAACTCCCATACCTTTTCCTTTCCTCATGAGATAAGTGGAAACAATTCGAAAACTCCGTCAAAATTTATTGTAAAAAGGATTTCGTTGCTGTTAAAAATTGCAATAGTGGCTAAATTTGCTCTATTTTTTTTTTTTTCTGTGGAGCGACACCATTCTTAATTTATAAACTGGGTCGATTGGGCGGGTACCATCGTATATGGTGAAGGGGGGAAAACGGAGAAAGTGAGAGAGAGAAGGAAAGCAGGGGTCTATTATTTTTGGTTTCCGCCCTGTCGACCAAGTTTTTTTTCTCTCGTTATATATATATTATATATATTATATATATATTATATATATATATATATATGTGTGCGTGTATGTGTGTATACATTACGTCTGTCTCGGGAATAGATATTTAAAACTAATGCCAGAATATTTAATGTGTTGCAACAAATGAAATTGTGTTAATGAAGCGTGTTCGTGTCTTTTAAATTATACATACATATATATATATATATATATATATATATATATATATATATATATATATGAAGGTGTGTGTGTGTGTGTGTGCATGTGTTGGCGGCGGTGGTTGTCTAGGAAGGAGAAGCTAGAATAATGAGAAAAAACTGTATTGTTGTTTTTTTTTATTATCTGACTCAAACTATGCATAATAATAATAATAACGACGATTTATGATTAACTGTTGCAGAGAGAGAGAGTTGTTCTGCATCATGAATGAATCACCGTTTATTGAACAGGCAGGAGCGGTCGGCAGCCCTCCCAATTTTTATTGACATCATAGTCTTTTCTTAATGCATTGCGTGCCTGTTACACCTGTGGTGGTGGTGGTGTGTGTGTCTGTCTGTCTGTATTCGAAAGTGTTTTAAAATTATTGTTTGTACCATATAACTTAAAGGTGCACACATGTGTGGATATTGATTTTTTTTTGAGCTATCAGATATGACCTGAGATCAGATGGTCACACACACACACAACACACACACATATATATATATATATATATATATATATATATATATATATATATATATATATATATATATATATGTATATAGGAGCAATCTCAAGATTAATCAGCCGAAATTGCGAGGATGATCCGGTTCTTGACTGAAGATTAAAGGCTTCGAACGACCCGTCCGTGTTTTTTTTTGTATCGTCTCTCTGGATGTTTTGTTGTCCCTTTTTGTATCACCTAGTTGTCCGGATGTTTTGCGTTCTTGTCCCATTTTGAGTCTGTGTATATATATATATATATATATATATAGATTGAGATAGGGGTTGTAAATGCAACCCTCCATGGGATAACATATATCCAATTAACCCTACAGTCTCTTATGTGGTGGTTTAATAAAGTATGTGATTGAGTATTATCTGGTAATTGATATTTGATTTAGATGTATTTCTATCTTGTATATATATATATATATATATATATATATATATATATAATATATATATATATATATATATATATCGGTCTTGCCATCTATTTAGTGTGTGGTAGTCTTTGCAAGCAAAAGTACCCTCTCTCTTATTTCCTCATAACATTCAGAAAAATAGAAATCTGTCCAGCAATTTGTTTATCTCATGTGCCTACACACACACACACACACACACACACACACACACAGGTTTGGTGATAGAAATTTATTGGAATCAGAAATTCGGTTATAAAGCGGTAGTTTGTGATTTACTATTTAAAGTACCTTGTTACGAAACTCTCGTTCCTCGAGTCACTTATAGTTTCACAGCTTATCTAGTTATTTATTTAGTTGCAGGTAGCTCTTGGTCGAGTAAACTTACTGACCAAAGAGGTTCCCTCCGTAATTGCCTAAACACAAATGCCTCTGGTGTTATGTGATTCGGTGATTTGACTGCGGTGTCTAGCAGTTCGAACGACAACGTTAGAGGCTGGGTCGTGTCTTTGTTGGTTCAGCCCTCGACTGATTAGGGGCATGGCTATATCCCATCGTGACCATCTTGTCCGTTTCTCAGAAACAGTGTAACTAGGACACACCAAGACCATTCATTCAGTGTGTGATCGCCCCACCACCACATTATTATTATTATTATTATTATTATTATTATATTATTCCACCGGGGTCGAATTTTCCTTTCATCTTTTCGAGTTCGATAAAATAAGTACCAGTTACGTACTGGGGGAGGCGCAATATAAATCGATTCACCTTTCCCCCTAAAATTTCTAGCCTTGTGCCTATAATAGAAAAGATTATTATTCTCTTAAGACGGTACTGTGTGATTTTTGAGGACATGTGGCTGCTTCTTCTTGTTGGTCGAGCAACTACTTCAAGGCACCCACGTTGGCTTGCTTCGTTGCTAGTGTCCACCTAGATGTGTTTGTGTATGTATATACAATATATAATATGTATATATATATATATATACACATACATAGGTATATTACTCATTATTGATAATGCACCTGTCTCACCGGTGTGTGTTCGTAATTAATCTCTTTGTCTGATCGATGTTACTCATTCATACATAATCTAAACTGCTGTGTATATATTTTTTTCTTCTTCCTGTATTCATAACAAACATCTTTTGTGCGATTTCAAAACTGAGTATATATGTAGATTAGAAAGCTATCATTTCATACAGTTAAGCAGAGGTAACTGGTACAGAAAAAAAAAAAGCACAGAAAGAAAAGCAAAAGGCAACCTAAAAATATAAATGCCGTGTCTTTGTGCATATATGCAAGATATGTTTGGTTCGTCTTATTTAGTATGTGCGTGGAGGGCAATATAAATATCTTTATATATAAAAGTGAGGTTGTGTGTCTGTCTCCTACAATTTAGATTCCTAACTACTCTAACATTTTGCGGTGCAGTTTAACCAAAACCGGGTATCTTATAGTCGTGATTCATATCGAGCCCTTCTGGGTATTAGCGCGCGTCTACGATGAGTCTACGATTTAAAAAATAATTTACCATCATTTTTTTCCATTTTAATGCATTTTTTTCGCTATTATATAAGGGAAATAACTCTCTAAAGATGTCTACGATGAGTCAACGATTTTTAAAAAAATTACCATCATTTTTTTTTCCATTTTTAATGCATTTTTTTTGCTATAACTCTCTAAAAATGCTTATATAGTTATTTCCCTTACAAACCCGAGCAACGCCGGGCGATACTGCTAGTATATATATATAAATATATACAATGACATGAATAAACTGTGATGTATCTGTTGTGAAGGATGCTCGTTTTGCTTGTCCGCCATTTAGTTGTTTTCTCTCCCACTTGTTGACGCTTTTCGTCTAATGACGTCAGTTTTATTCATTGTCTTCTCCCCACACACACAACCTTTCATCTCTTGTTTTGATTCACATCACCTAATTGACAGTCATTATCCCACCCCACCCTCTTTTCTCCTATAATATACATACATATGTGTGTATATTCTTTTGAAGTCATTGAATTGGTCTCTTGTCGACGCCAGTACATATATGTACATACATAAACGTGGGAAGATTATTATTATTATTATTTTGCTTTTTGCTTCCTTTTAATCTATTTTACAATGTCTTTCTGCTCTTGTTGTTCTGCCATACGTATCTGTGGTGGGGGTGCATGTGTGTATGTATGTGTATATATATATATTTCAGTCATTTGACTGTGGCCATGCTGGAGCACTGCCTTTATAGTCGGGCAAATCAACCCCCATACGTATCTGTGGTGGGGGGTGTGTATGTATATGTACATATATATATTTCAGTCATTTGACTGTGGCCATGCTGGAGCACTGCCTTTATAGTCGGGCAAATCAACCCCAAGACTTATTCTTTCTAAGCCTAGTACTTATTCTATCGGTCCCTTTTGCCGAACCGCTACGTTACGGTTGTCAAGCGATGTTGGGAACACACACACACACACGCATATATATATATATATATATATACGACGGGCTTCTTTCAGTTTCCGTCTACCAAATCCACTCAAGGGTTTGGTCGGCCCGAGGCTATAGTAGACACTTGCCCAAGGTGCCACGCAGTGGGACTGAACCCGGAACCATCTGGTTGGTAAGCAAGCTACTTACCACACAGCCACTCCTACGCCTATGTTTATATATATTTTTATCTTACCTTAGTCATTGGATTACGGTCATGCTGGAGCTTTTCTCGAACAGTACATATTTTTGAGTCTGCTACTATCATCGCTTTTAGCGAACTGCTATGTTACGGGGAGGTAAACAAACCAACGGTTGTCAAGCATTAGTGGAGGACAGGCGCGCGCACACACAAACGCGCCTTTTTATATATAAACGACGGGCTTCCACACAGTTTCCGTCTACTAGATTCACTCATAAACCATTGGTCGGCCCGGGGCTATAATAGAAAACACTGGCCTAAGGTGTTGCTCAGTGGGACTGAACCCGAAATCGCGTGGTTACAAAGCTAGCTTCTTTACCACGAAGCCATTCCGGCAAAACACACACGCACAAAATGGTTGTGCTAAAGATTTCACTTTGTGTTTCGTGTTTCGATCCCCAACTGCGCGAAACTTTGGGTCCTCATATTCACCAATACTTCGGGAATATCATTTTGGTCATCGGAAACTGTACTGAAGACTCGTGTGTGGATGTGTAAGACTCGAGTTTATATTTACACCGGTCGAATAACCTATGTTTTTATGTTGTGCCTTATCGTTTCCCCCCGTACTAAAAAAAAAAGCAGTTCGATAAATAGAAATCGATAAAATAGTTACCACACTGAAATATGTACTAGGGTCCAAATGATTGACTAAAACTCAGACAGGCAGTGCTCCAACATGGCCGTGGTTCCAACGTCTGGAACCGCTAAAAGAATATGAAAAAAAAGTGTCTAATCTAATACATTTTTGGAATGTTTTCTCCGAATTGGCTCACAAATCTGCCAATGTGTCAAACTTCTTACACAGGAAAATGCTTTTAAACTTAATTCTTATTCTGTTTCTCCGTTTGCTGCGTGCTAAGAAGTTTGCTGGCTTCAGGTTCGATCCCACTGCGTGGTGCCGTGGGCAAGTGTATTTCACTATTAGCCCAAGACCGAGCGGATTTGGTAGACGGCAACTGAAAAGAAGTCCGTCGTGTGTGTCTGTGTGCGTGTGTATTCCATCAGTTGACAACCGGTGGTTATTTGTTTACGTTCCTGTAACATAGCGGTTCGGCTAAAGTGACTGTTAGAATAAATATCAGACTTTAAATAATTCGCCTAATTTGTTTATAAAGTGCTCCAGCATGACCGCAGTCAAACTGACAACAAAAAAAGACGGGCGCGTGTGCGTGTGTTTGTGTCTAGAAATGGACAACTGATAAATTTACTGTTATTGTTTTTAGTGAAATAAACGTTTGTTTGTATAAGTGCGCCCACGCGTACTTTTGCTGTACGTCACCAGAAGCGAAAACAAATGTAGGTTGAAATTTCTTTATTTCTATTAGTCTTGTAATCTTTCATGCTTTATCAAAATAATGCCAGAAAACAAAAGATTCCCAACATTAATTCACAATGGAAGGGTTGTTTTTTTTTTGTTTTTTTCTTCTTAATATCCTCTCGTCTGATAAATCTTTGTTGGGGTAACAACAATTCTCTCCATTGAAAGCTCTGACTACAGTGGAACGGTTTTGCTCCGGTGCTTTTTCTTTTATCTTTTACAGTAAATATTTCGGAGCCACTTTATCGTACAGTCTCACCTTTTTACCCTTAATTTAACCCTGTTCAGGTCATTTAACAGTGTAAACTTCGGATACTGCGGTAAGGCCGCACTCTAAAAGTAGCACCATTTTCTGTTTTTCTGTTGTAACTTTGTGAAGACTTCGTTTCGAAGGTAATGTATTCCGACAAAATCTCTGAGCGATATTCATCGATAATTTTGTGTATTGCTCTTCGTTTCAGATCCATTACGTAGAGGTTTATTGCTTTACTATATTACTGAAGTCTTGCTACAATGTCCTTCCGTAGTTAAAGACCACTTCTGTTCAAGATAGTCCAAATTCCCACACACGTGGATACCACAAATGTCCATCAGCGAATCCCAAATCTTGCCCCTGTAACCAACTTGTTTGTTGTAGGGTTTGAAACAGCTTACGTTATCGTACGTTTGTTAAACACGTGTACATATACGCATGCATATGTATATAGACTTATTACGTTTATAATATATACACGCATACATATATTCTTTATCCATTGGTTCACAAATCTGCCAATGGGTCAAGCATCTTATTTTAATGGTTACTTCTTACACAGGAAAATGCTTTTAAACTTAATTCTTATTCTGTTTCTCCGTTTGCCTCGTGCTAAGAAGTTTGCTGGCTTCGGGTTCGATCCCACTGCGTGGCGCCGTGGGCAAGTGTATTTCACTGTACCCCAAGACCGAGCGGATTTGGTAGACGGCAACTGAAAAGAAGTCCGTCGTGTGTGTGCATCCCGTCAGTTGACAACCGGTGGTTATTTGTTTACGTTCCTGTAACAAAGCGGTTCGGCTAAAGTGACTGTTAAAATAAATATCAGGCTTTAAAATAATTTGTTTATAAAGTGCCCCAGCATGGCCGCAGTCAAACTGACAAAAAAAAAGTCCAATATTAACAAGCATAGCTGGCGTACTTTAGTGATTTGAAATGAAAGGCAAAAATTGACTCCGGTAGAATTTGAACTCAGAACATAGGAAGCCAGGTCGATTACTCGCAAAGCAATCTATCCCACGCTCTAACGACTCTGCCAATTACCCCCACCCTCTACGTGTATGTGTGTGTGATGTCTTTATCGCTTAACACTGCCGTTTATCCATCCAACCAGTATTCAAGAATCTATTAAAGCTTCTCTCTGTTGGGCCAGATGCTCTCTGCTTGCTCGGCTTGTTTATTTTACGTCAACCGTTCTAATATATCAGATTACTAGTCGTTTACATGTAAGTACACAGGCATATACGTACGTTAAATAGCATTGATTCTCTGCCATTGGCACAAGGCCAGTCTTTGTGGGACGATGTGTAAAGACATGAGTATCTTATTGGCATTTGGTTTCTTCACGCCGTTCATGGGGCTGCGTGTGTGAAGAACTGCTTTGTCGAGTCTGGCGGGATTATTATTTTTTTTTCCTTAAATAGAATTCTTCTCATGCATTTTGTGAACTATAGCGTCGTTAGTTTATAGGCTTCCAAAAAACGAACTTTTCATTGACTCGCTACATTTCTGATGGCAGAGAGAGTGACAGAGCAGTGTCTGGACTTCTTAGGCGGAATTGTATATTGGGTGGTATTACATTCGACGCACCGGTTTATTGGTTTTTCTTGCCGACACACACATATCTATGACGGAATTCTGCTAAGTTTCCATCAACCACATTTCATTCAAAACGCATTAGCCAGTCCGAAACTTTGGTAGAAGATACTTGCCTTAGGTGCCGTACCCAAGTGGGATCGAAACCGGAAGCATGTGGTTGAAAAGTGAACTTCATACCTGTCTCTGAGAACACAGAGCCTTAAACGGGTGGCACACTAAAATATACTGAAGATTATTCTATTGAAGCCCGACACGTTCCCGTTTATACGAATTCACTCGTTTTGCACGTTGAATAACATTTCTGTATTGATAATGTGTGTACGTACACACACCGCATACACACACCGCATACACACACCATACACACACCATACACATACACAACACATACACAACACATACACAACACATACACAACACATACACAACACATACACAACACATACACAACACATACACAACACATACACAACACATACACAACACATACACAACACATACACAACACATACACAACACATACACAACACATACACAACACATACACAACACATACACAACACATACACAACACATACACAACACATACACAACACATACACAACACATACACCAACACATACACAACACTACACACACATACACAACACATACACAACACATACACAACACATACACAACACATACACAACCATACACAACACATACACAACACATACCACAACACATACACACACACATACACACACATACACAACACACATACACACACCATACACAACACATACACAACACATACACAACACATACACAACACACACACAACACACTACACAACACATACACCACACATACACAACACATACACAACACATACACACACATACACACACATACACACACATACACACACATACACAACACATCACAACACATACACAACCACATACACAACACACACACAACACATACACAACACATACACAACACACACACACACATACACAACACACACACAACACATACACCACACATACACAACACATACCAACACATACACAACACATACACAACACATCACACACACATACACAACCACACACACACACACACAACACATACACAACACATACACAACCATACACACCACATACACAACACCATACACAACACACACACACACATACACACACCTACACACACACATACACATACCATACACACACCATACACATACACATACACATACCATACACAACACATACACATACCATACACATACCATACACATACCATACACAACACATACACATACCATACACATACACATACACATACACATACACATACCATACCATACACACACACCACACACACACCACACACACACCACACACACACCACACACACACCACATATACACACACCACATATACGCACCACACACACACATCACATATACGCACCACACACACACACATATACACACCACACCACACACCACACACCACACACACACCACACACACTTTCTCTCGCTCTTACACTGATGTTTGGCATCTGTCTTCCCGTAAATCTAGGGTCTGCCTTTAACACTTGACTGCTTCACAGCCCCTATTTTAGAAACAAATTAGTAAATACAGTTCCCCCAATGAACTCCGCATTGTTTTACAGGCGTGACTCTGTGGTTAAGAAGCCCGCTTTGCAACCGCTTGGTTTCTAGTTCAAACCCACTGCGCAGCACCTTGGGCAAGTATCTTCAACTATCGACCCAAGCTTTGAGTGAATTTCGTCGACGAAAACTGAGAGAAGCCCGTCGTGTGTGCGTATCTGTCTCCGTCTGCCTGTCTCTTTGTGTTGGTTTGTTTACGTCCCCGTAAATTAACGATTCAGCAAAAGCGACCCCGATACTGGGGGTCGATTTTGTTCGACTAAACCCCTCCAAGCCGGGTGCCCCCAGCATGGCCGATGTCCAATGATTGAGGCAAAAGATAAAAAAAAAAAAGATGGGGACTTAATCTTCACAGAAACCGGGATAGTTTATTTAGGTTTGTTTCTAAAATTCTCATCTTACAAAAAGGGATTTTTATGTTTTGGTCTCTCGTCCCCTTTTCGATGATAAAAAACAAATGTCTACTGTGCCCCCACGTCCCACCCGTTTGTTCTTGTGAAGTAATCAGTGCCTCACCCCTCTTTTGTATCGTGTTTTTCGCTTTTATTCTTCTTTGTATTTTCTATCCTATTTTTATCGTCTGCTACCTTTTTTTTTCTCTGACTGGAAAGATTCAGTGTAAAAAAAATCTGCTCCACTTCACGGCTGTTTGTTGTTTCTGCTGGTGTATAGCGGCTTTTTGTTGTCTTCTCCTCATCTCCGTCGTCGTCGCTGCCGTCCATTTCGTGTTTTTCCTTTTTCTTCGTCGTTTCGTCGTCATTTTCTTCTTTTACTTTTTCGTCGTCTTTTTTTTCTTCGTCGTCTTTTTCTTTTTCTTCGTCTTTTTTCTTTATTCTTCGTCTTTTTTCTTCTTCGTCGTCTTTTTCTCTTTTTCTTCGTCGTCTTTTTCTCTTTTTCTTCGTCGTCTTTTTCTTTATTCTTCGTCGTCTTTTTCTCTTTTTCTTCGTCGTCTTTTTCTCTTTTTCTTCGTCGTCTTTTTCTCTTTTTCTTCGTCGTTTCGTCGTCTTTTTCTCTTTTTCTTCGTCGTCTTTTTCTTTTTCTTCGTCGTCTTTTTCTTTTTCTTCGTCGTCTTTTTCTTTTTCTTCGTCGTCTTTTTCTTTTTCTTCGTCGTTTCGTCGTCATTTTCTTCTTTTACTTTTCGTCGTCTTTTTCTTTTCTTTTTCTTCGTCGTCTTTTTCTCTTTTTCTTCGTTGTCTTTTTCATTTTTTTCTCTTTTTCTTCGTCGTCTTTTTTTTCTTCGTCGTCTTTTTTCTTCTTCGTCGTCTTTTTCTCTTTTTCTTCGTTGTCTTTTTCATTTTTTTCTCTTTTTCGCTTCCTCTTAAATACTTCCCACGATCTCGTACTAATCGCCCTCTATTTTCTTTTTTTCGTTAATTTTACACTTTATGCAAATTATTTCCTTATCTTCCTTCCTGTTCACCAACCTACTTTCCCTCCTGTCCTTCTTCGCCGTCCTACAAATTCAACAGTAATGCTGCTTTTCTCCTATCTCCGTTCACGTATCTCTCGTTGCTGAAACCCTCAAACCACCTCTCACCCAGTTTTGCGGATGTTGAGGCTTTGTTATTTATTTTATTTTGCATGTGTGAACTTAGCTCTGGGGTGTCTGTCTCTTTTTTTTTTTTTTTTTTTTTTTTCTTTTACTTGTTTCAGAAATTTGACTGCGGCCATGCTGGAGCACCGCCTTTAATCGAGCAACTCGACCCCGGGACTTATTCTTTTGTAAGCCCAGTACTTATTCTATCGGTCTCTTTTTTGCCGAACCGCTAAGTGACGGGGACGTAAACACACCAGCATCGGTTGTCAAGCAATGCTAGGGGGACAAACACAGACACACACACACACACACACACACATACATTATATGCATATATACGACAGGCTTCTTTCAGTTTTCGTCTACCAAATCCACTCACAAGGCGTTGGTCGGCCCGAGGCTATAGTAGAAGACAACGATCTTGAAGCAGGACATGAAACAATTTTCTGTATTAAAATAGGAAAATCTGAGTTTTCTGGTGCCTTGCCTTGTTTTAAGGACTTGGTCCGTGGACCAACTGCAGCCGTGTGGTTACGGGTTCAGTAGCCGTATTTCGTCTGCCGTTACGTTCCGAGTTCAAATTCCGCCGAGGTCGACTTTGCCTTTCATCCTTTCGGGGTCGATGAAATAAGTACCAGTCACGCACTGGGGTCGATGTAATCGACTTAATCCGTTTCTCTGTCCTTGTTTGTCCCCTCTGTGTTTAGCCCCTTGTGGGTAGTAAAGAAATAAGTATTTCGTCTGCCGTTACGTTCTGAGTTCAAATTCCGCCGAGGTCGACTTTGCCTTTCATCCTTTCGGGGTCGATGAAATAAGTACCAGTCACGCACTGGGGTCGATGTAATCGACTTAATCCGTTTCTCTGTCCTTGTTTGTCCTCTCTGTGTTTAGCTCCATGTGGGTAGTAAAGAAATAGGTTACGGGTTCAGTCTCACTGTGCGGAGCTCCACGGACCGACCAATCCCTTGTGAATCTGGTAGACAGATGGAAACTGAAAGAAGCCCGTCGTATGCGTGTGTCTTTGTGTGTGCCCCCCCCCCGCCGCCCTTCACTTGATCACCGGTATCGGTTTGTTTACGTCCCCGCGAGTTGGCAGTTCGGACAAAGACGCCAGTAGAACAAGTAAGTGCCGCATGGCCGCAGTGCAATGACGGAAATAAGTGAAAGAGTAACATGGCGTAAAAACATAAGCTGAATGTTTTTGTTTTTTTTTTTCTAAACTTTCGTTTCTTTTTTTTTTTGTGTGTGTGTTTTCTCTTGGCCGTATCTAAGGAAGAAAAAAAAAAACACGTTATTCACTGTATTTGCTCAACTATAATTGAGTTGTTCTTCTGTATTATTTACTTAGAAAATTGTCTAATTTGTAGCAGTCTTTTATATTTGCGCCAGGAACTACTGATAACGGCGAATCATCTAGAAAACCTCTATGTAATTTGTTCAACTTATTACAAAATATCAGCCAAATCTCTCCCAAATCACACCCTATCGTCATATAAAAAATAATAATATAGGCGCAGGAGTGGCTGTGTGGTAAGTAGCTTGTTTACCAACCACATGGTTCCGGGTTCAGTCCCACTGCGTGGCACCTTGGGCAAGTGTCTTCTACTATAGCCTCGGGCCGACCAAAGCCTTGTGAGTGGATTTGGTAGACGGAAACTGAAAGAAGCCCGTCGTATATATGTATATATATATGTATGCGTGTGTGTGTCTGTGTTTGTCCCCTAGCATTGCTTGACAACCGATGCTGGTGTGTTTATGTCCCCGTTACTTAGCGGTTCGGCAAAAGAGACCGATAGAATAAGTACTGGGCTTACAAAAGAATAAGTCCCGGGGTCGAGTTGCTCGACTAAAGGCGATGCTCCAGCATGGCCGCAGTCAAATGACTGAAACGAGTAAAAGAGTAATAATAATAAATACTCTAGATATTGTTCTAGGTGTATTATAGTATATAAAAAGTGGAAGTGGTATATGGCTTGAAGAATGTTTTCGATCGTAGGGTCTGCTCATAGGGCTAAATACCAACCTGTGGTATTAGCCAGTGAGAACTTATATGAGGTTGCTCAACTTGCTAGATATAGCAACAAATCTTCCTCAAATGCCAACCTAATTTCTGTTATGCGTTTGGAGAACTAATGTAGGTCTAGATAAACTGCCTGAATAAAACAAGGTGGTAATGACTGGAATGTGTGCTGGAGCAGAGTGATCTGGGGGTTAAAAATGAAAGGAAACCAGTCACCCTTTCAGATACCCTCTACTTACCCCTACCAGCTTTGTTTCCTAAATTCCTTTTTCTCGTTATTTGTTCTGTTGCTTTATGATCCTATAATTCTGTTACCTTTGACCAAAAAGCTTTCTAATTAGTTGATTCTAGTCATTGTATGTACATTGACTGAACGGAATTGAGAATTTGAAATGATTCCCTTGTACAGGCTTAGTTTGTAGGTAATTTGTTGAGGGATTCTAGAACAAGGGGTTCTTTTTCTCCCTCCGAAATAGTTGAAGCTTAGTTATTCTAGTTTAAGAATCAATGTCATGCTTCAGCAAACTGCTATTTTTCACTTATGAAAATTTAATCATTAGGTGTAACGAGAAGTAGCAGTAAGTAAAATACAAGAAAAATTAAACATCTTAAATTAATCTTTTCATCCAAAATTAAATATAGGAATCAGGGAATTATATTTTGTTTTATAAACTTTTTGAAGTTGTATCTTAATGCTTGTTTTACTGTCACTGGTTGTACTGTCTCTGTTTTGGTTATTCCTATATTTTATCTCAAAACAATATCTAGGGGTTATGTAGTGAGGAGTGATGCCTCTGGCAAGTGTCTTCTATCGTCCTGGCCCAACCACAGATTTATGAGTGGATTTGGTTGACGGAAACTGAAAGAAGCCTGTGTGTGTGCATGTCTATACGAGGAAGTACTGAAAAGAAAAATTCCTGGCTTTAAAAAAGGCCTGCTTGGAGGCCCAACCTTCCCAATTCTTTTACAGGGCTTAGAAAAACTGAAGGACCATTGCAATAAGTGTGCGAATCTGAGAGAAACGTGTTTAATAAAATCATAATTAACTGATCCTCCTGTATTTACTTTTACCCAAAGCCAAGAACTTCTCACCACCCTTTGTATACATGTATGCGTCTTTGTTTGTCCACCCCACCCACCCTCACTCGAGAGCCAGCATTTGTTTGCTTTTCTGTAATTTAGCAGTTCAGCAAAGTAGACCAGGTGGAAAAAAAAAAAAAGCCAAAACAAAAATACTGAGGTCAGTTGGTTCAACTACACCTGTCAAGGCTGTACCCCCTCCTGCCCCCAGCATGGCCACTGTCCAATGACTGAAACAGGATACAAGGTTACTGTTGTCATGACCCAATCAATTCCTGGTTTCCTTGTTGACTGGAACCATGTACCTACTCCACTGATTGCTTAAATTCTCTAATTGTTTCATTTGCATGTGGTTTATTGCTTGCACCAACAGTTTCTACAACGTGAACGAATCCATGCACTGGATTTGCTTAGCCTCTGGCAGATTTGTCTTAAAGCCTTAGATATTCTTATACAAAAGATTAGAAGTGTTTCGCTGGAGCTTACGTTTCTGACATCAGAGAAAAGTAGCTTTTATTTGTTGCTGTTTATTTCCTAGTAACCTACATAATGAGAAAAATCTTTTCTTCAATCTGTCTTTTTATGTGGTTTTCATTGTGTGTGTGTGTGTGTTTTCTTTTTTTTTTTTTTCTTTTATTCTAAGATTTTGTTAGAACAGACTTGCACTCTAAGACCAGTCCTTTTTATTTTTTCTTTTGCTTTTGATTTGTATATACTCTGTGCATCTAGGTTTTTTTCTCCAATATCCGACTCGTGGCCGATGCCAGCGCCGCCTCGACTGGCTTCCATGCCGGTGGCACATAAAATACACCAATCCGACCATGGCCGTTGCCAGCCTCGCCTGGCACCTGTGCAGGTGGCACGTAAAAAGCACCCACTACACTCACGGAGTGGTTGGTGTTAGGAAGGGCATCCAGCTGTAGAAACATTGCCAGATAAGACTGGAGCCTGGTGCAGCCTTCTGGCTTCCCAGATCCCTGGTCGAACCGTCCAACCCATGCTAGCATGGAGAACGGACGTTAAACGATGATGATGATGATACTTTTTTTAAAAACCTTCTGCGCAAGTGCTTCTATGTATTGGAGGAAGACAGTTGATTTAATATTTTTTATTTTGGTTGAAGGCTAGCAATTTTGAGATTTTGGCAAGTTGACACTATCGGCTCCAGGACTCAACTGGTGCTTTATTGTATCAATTCCAAAAACGGTGAAAGGTAAAGTTGACCTTAGTAGGATTTGAACTCAAAATGTAAAGACACAGAAAAAAGTACTGCTAAGTGTTTAGACTAATGAGATGGATGGGATGGAAGCACTCCGTCGGTTACGACGATGAGGGTTCCGGTTGATCCGACCAACGGAACAGCCTGCTCGTGAAATTAACGTGCAAGTGGCTGAGCACTCCACAGACACGTGTACCCTTAACGTAGTTCTCGGGGATATTCAGCGTGACACAGAGAGTGACAAGGCCGGCCCTTTGAAATACAGGTACAACAGAAACAGGAAGAAAGAGTGAGAGAAAGTTGTGGTGAAGGAGTACAGCAGGGATCACCACCATCCCCTGCCAGAGGCTCGTGGAGTTTTAGGTGTTTTCGCTCAATAAACACTCACAACACACTCACAACACACTCACAACGCCCGGTCTGGGAATCGAAACTGCGAGTCCGCTGTCCTAACCACTGGGCCATTGCGCCTCCACACTAATGAGATATCTATTCTACTAAGACAGCTGATCTTCATTTGAAGATGATGAATAACTAAATCAGTCTCACTTTGAAATAAGAAGGAAAATTCTGATGGATCAATTATTTCCTTTTCTTTTTAAACCTCTTTAATTTTTTTTTTCTGGTTTAGTCAAGGGAAAAGTGAAGAGGCTATCACCTTCCCATCAGCCTGGAGACCATATCTCTCATCACCTTCTACTCTACATTACTCTCAATTTCCACGTTTTAGAATCCGACCCATAACTACTCCAATCTTTTCCAATCCTGCAACTTCTCTCTTTTAAAAGGCACGAAAACTTGGCTTCCACATCCAACTTGGAACCTCCACTTGTTTGCATCCCCAATTCCTTATTTGTCTCATCTCACAAACCACCCTTATAATTCCACTCTACTCAGTCTAGTGTCAACATGACTGTTCTGTTCGACTGGCTCACCTCTAACCTAATATAATGCATGTCATTCAATTCTTCAATAGCCTGTACGTAGGTAAGATGGAGCTTGCAAAGCCTAAGATCTGTAGTGACTCTAAAGCATTTTGTTGCATGCTTTCAGTACCTGAATGAGTGAAGATAGAAGATAGAAGATATTCTTGATATGAGCAGTAATTGTCTTTACCATTGAAAGAGTTGAAATATTGTATTTGATGACAGGCAAGATAGACTTTGTATTTTATCGGCCATCAAATGTTTCAAAAATAATCATCCTGGGTCCTTTATGTGAACTTGGACCTATATTAAATGTGTTAACCCTTTTGTTACTCTATTTCTGTTGAGATGCTCTGTGTTTCTTTCAATTATTTTAGATATAACAAAGAATTTATCAAAATAACTTAGTTATCATTCAGCTAGTGTTAGGAACATAAATTGTGACTAAGGTTTGGTGGAAGATTTCAATTCAAAACTTATGAAAATAAAGCATTTGTACTCAGATCTAGTGTTAGGAACATAAATTGTGACTAAGGTTGGGTGGAAGATTTCAATTCAAAACTTATGAAAATAAAACATTTGTACTCAGATCTAGTGTTAGGAACATAAATTGTGACTAAGGTTGGGTGGAAGATTTCAATTCAAAACTTATGAAAATAAAGCATTTGTACTCAGATCTAGTGTTAGGAACATAAATTGTGACTAAGGTTTGGTGGAAGATTTCAATTCAAAACTTATGAAAATAAAGCATTTGTACTCAGATCTAGTGTTAGGAACATAAATTGTGACTAAGGTTTGGTGGAAGATTTCAATTCAAAACTTATGAAAATAAAGCATTTGTACTCAGATCTAGTGTTAGGAACATAAATTGTGACTAAGGTTTGGTGGAAGATTTCAATTCAAAACTTATGAAAATAAAGCATTTGTACTCAGATCTAGTGTTAGGAACATAAATTGTGACTAAGGTTTGGTGGAAGATTTCAATTCAAAACTTATGAAAATAAAGCATTTGTACTCAGATCTAGAGCCGGTTTCAGCCGGGTTAGTAACGAAAGGGTTAATACCTTAAAACTTTTCCCTCTGTGTTACCAAAATTGAGATGCATCTAGTCTGTCTGTGTGTCTTTTATGCCAATGGTTCTCAACCATTTTCTTCCTTTGGAGGCCCCTTTGATTCTTGTGCGAACCCTCTTAACCATCCCATGCTTTAAAAATCCTATTATATTTTTTATAATCTAATATTAGGAATCGTACAAAAAACAAAAATAGAGTATTTGGTGTATTGGTAAGAAGCAGAACCAATTTATTGAACATAAATTTTAGCAACAAAATCTCATGTGGACCCTGGTTAAGAACCCCTGTTTTATGCTATCAAATGTGGTAGTTATTGCTCCCTGTTTGGGGGATTGTGTGGCTGGTTATTTGTGTTGTGTAACTCATAGATGTTTGATTAAGCTTTCGGCTCTTTTGGTTAGGTTCAAATACCTGTAATTTACTAGACTCTCTTCACTCAAGTGCACTCAATGCTCTGCATGAAGACTTGGCATAGACAGAGAACATTTTGATTCTGTATATCTGACACAGTCTGTTGTTCTAGTTTCCCTTCAAACCTGATATTTTTCCTTTCTTTCAGAATAGTTCAGTTTATCTTTGTGAAAGCATTCATTCTTCTTGTCGACTCTTATCATTTTTTTTTATAGTGCTTAGTGGCTGCACTCACACACACACACACACACACACACACACACACACACACACACACATTCCTTCACTTTTCACTCTTTCTGTCTGCCTCTCACACATGCCCTCTCTGTCTCTCTCACACATGCCCTCTCTCTGTCTCTCTCACTCATGCCCTCTCTTTGTCTCTCTCACTCATGCCCTCTCTCTGTCTCTCTCACACATGCCCTCTCTCTGTCTCTCTCACATGCCCTCTCTCTGTCTCTCACATGCCCTCTCCTCTCTCTCACATGCCCTCTCCTTCTCTCTCTCACATGCCCTCTCTCTCTCACATGCCCTCTCTCTCTCACATGCCCTCTCTCTCTCTCTCTCTCTCTCACACATGCCCTCTCCTCTTCACACTCTCTCTCTCACTCTCATGCCTTTTCTTCTTCACACACACACACACCTCTCTCTGTCTCACAAGTCCTCTCTCCTTCGCCCTCTCTCTCTCTCTCTCATGCTTTCACTTCTTCATCCTCTCTTCTTCTCTCACAATCTCTGTCTTGTCTGCCTGTCTTATGCTCTTCCTGCTTTTCCTCAGACTCTCTCTCTCTCCCTCTCTCTCTATCTGCTTCTATTTTAATCACAGACACCCTCTGTCTGTCTGCCTCTTCCCCCCCACCACCACTTTCTATCTCCTGCATCATCTCCAGCTTTCCTTTCCTTCCTCTCCTCGCTCACCTATGCTAACCTTGTCTAAACAAAAACTGGTCTTCAATTATGACACTCTGTTTACTCATGCTTGGAATTCTTTCAAGAATGTCTTCTTCTTCACTGCAGCTGTTTGCAGTCTCCGTTTGCTCAAGTGTTCAGGTTTTTTTCCACAGCAACTCTTATATGAACCACTGTTAGAGTACACGTGGATTTAGCTGAGGTCCTTACTGAGAGAATCTTAGCGGTGGCAGTGGTTTAAAGGATTAATTGATCTATTAATCTATATATAATCCGTCCTCTTTTATTATTGTTAATTTAGAAAGATTATCTCTCAAATAACCATGTAATTAGCAGAAAGCTGTTTGTTTATAACGATGCACTTCAGAACCCGGTATAACGAACTCACATTTTGGGTTTTTCCAATGTTTACTCCTTACTCTTTTACTCTTTTCCTTTTTTACTTGTTTCAGTCATTTGACTGCGGCCATGCTGGAGCACCGCCTTTAGTCGAGCAAATCGACCCCGGGACTTATTCTTTTGTAAGCCCAGTACTTATTCTATCGGTCTCTTTTTGCCGAACCGCTAAGTGACGGGGACGTAAACACACCAGCATCGGTTGTCAAGCAATGCTAGGGGGTCAAACACACACATACACACATATATATATATATATATATATATATATGTATATACATACATATATACGACAGGCTTCTTTCAGTTTCCGTCTACCAAATCCACTCACAAGGCATTGGTCGGCCCGGGGCTATAGCAGAAGACACTTGCCCAAGATGCCACGCAGTGGGACTGAACCCGGAACCATGTGGTTGGTTAGCAAGCTACTTACCACACAGCCACTCCTGCACCTGTTTGCTAGCGTGGGGGTTATCTTGTGTATCTTCTTCCCGCATCTTCTTAACTTTAACTACAAGCAATGTCTCCCCATCCCTGCCACCACCACCACCCCCATCTAAACTCTCATATCTCTCTGGGATCTTTTCGGTTTGAACGGCAGTTTTTAACATAATTTCTAGGTAACTAAAAAATTTTATTTTACTTCGTATACTGGTAGAATGTGTTTATAAAACATCTTTTTCTCTTGGCTTTGAGAAAATTCTGTAGTTTGTAAGATATGTTGTTTTTTTTTTTCTTCAATTTCTGCAATTTCAACCAATCAATGATGTCTATTGAGGTAAAAAACATTGTGCCGTATGAATATGTCCCTCATTTAAGAAACAGATTGGGTTTATTTACATTTGTGTGAAAAAAAGATACCCTTCCCCCACCCCTAACCCTAAAACAGATTGAAATGCAATAGATTGATACTAGGGTCATAATTATGGGTGACAATTTCATATGACACCGCTAGAAAAAACTGCTGTTCAAACTGAAAAGATCCTCTCTCTGCTTTCCTCATTTTCTCTTCCTTCTCACATCATTATCAACCTCTAGAAATTACTGTCACCAGTTCTGGGACTTATAGGGTCAGTTAACCCAGTTTCCACGACATGCAAACAACTGAGATGACAATATTTCACCCGAATGAGACTCCAGTCCACCACGGGGCACTCGTTTACAGCTGAGTGAACTAGAACGTGAATGGAACTCGAGAAACAATGCACTGCTCAATCCAGAATTGAGACCACATCTTGCGATAGTGAGCACAACGTCTTAACCACTAGGCCATGCTCTTTCCCTCTTTCATATATTATGTGGAACCTCTTTTCATATTTTTCCTACTTGGTATATAGTTCCTTATTCATGTGTAACTGGAACTTTGTGAGATTGGAAGAGAAGCAAACTCCTGGTAATTCAAGTTCGCCACTCAGATTCAAGGTTTCGTTGTATCGTTTCATTTGTTAGTTAGTTAATTTGGCTCAAAAGCAAATAGCAAGGCCATGTAGGGGGACATGGAGTTAAGTACAGGGTGGTGTTCATGTAAAGAGTTCAGGCCACTTGAGGTCAAGGGAGGCTTTGAACAAAGCGATCGTCGGCATCTTCACCATCTCGTCTGGCAGCTTGTTCCACGGATCCGCAACCCGGACGGAGAAAGCTCCTCTCCTTCGATTGAGATGAAATTGTCGCAGGTAGAGCTTTTCGGAATGACCCCGCAGCCGACGCTCTGGAGCAGGAGTGAAGAACAGCTCTTTCTCTTAATATCTTTGCTAAAGACATGAACATCATACAATCTTCATTTTAGGATTTTGTGATTAAGAAAATTAAGAGGTGGGCTTATGCTGTGTCAAGTGTTTGTGAGGTGATTGTGCACATTCCTCACCCCCACCTGCCCAAGTCATTGTTGATCAAAAATATTTTAAACTATCCGTAACTATAGCATCTTTTTCTTCACTCTTTTCAGACAGTGTGTCTGAGGCTGCATTACTCGTTGTGTCCTTCCTTTTTTAAATTGATTGGGTACATTATGAGGAAGATTTGACTGCTGTTTCTAGCAAGTTCTGACCACAGTCTCCTTCAGCTTGTGTGACTATATTATGCTTTTATGTTTAGAGATTATAGCTTTCTAGATGTGTCCAGACTTGCTTGTTTGACGTAAGTTACCGATTTTCGCCTCAATGGGTGACTCTTTATTGCAGTGTTTTTTTATGTATTACCAGAGATAAAAATTCATTTAAGAGAAGACAAAAATATTATTGACAAAACAATGAATGGAATATCAAAAAGAATGGCAAACATGTTTATTCTCCAACCGTAAACAAAACAGCAGTATGTAAATTGGCTCAATAAAGACACTGGTGGTCTTTTTGATGTGCTTATTGCATAGAGAAGTTGAAGGTAGAGTCAGTAGAGTGCCGAACAAAATACTTTGTGGTTTTTTTGTTCCAGCTCTTTTATGTTCTGTATTCAATTCCTCCGAGATTCAACTTTGCTTGCTGTGCCATAACAAAAAAAAAAAGAGTGGCTGTGTGGTAAGTAGTTTGCTAACCAACCACATGGTTCCGGGTTCAGTCCCACTGCGTGGCATCTTGAGCAAGTGTCTTCTGCTATAGCCCCGGGCCGACCAATGCCTTGTGGGTGGATTTGGTAGATGGAAACTGAAAGAAGCTTGTTGTATATATGTATATATGTATATATATATGTGTGTGTGTGTGTATATGTTTGTGTGTCTGTGTTTGTCCCCCTAGCATTGTTTGACAACCGATGCTGGTGTGTTTACGTCCCCGTCACTTAGCGGTTCGGCGAAAGAGACCGATAAAATAAGTACTGGGCTTACAAAGAATAAGTCCCGGGGTCGATTTGCTCGACTAAAGGCGGTGCTCCAGCATGGCCGCAGTCAAATGACCGAAACAAGTAAAAGAGAAAAGAGAGTACCATTTATGTCCTGGGGTCAATTAAATTGACTACAAATCATATATTGTCATAGGTGCAGGCATGGCTATGTTTGTAAGAAGCTTGCTTCCCAACCACATGCTTCTGGGTTCAGTCCTACTGCATGGCACCTTGGGCAAGTGTCTTCTCTAGCCTCAAGCCGATCAAAGCCTTGTGAGTGGATTTGGTAGACAGAAACTGAAAGAAGCCTATAATATATATATTTGTTTGTCTCCTCACCATTGCTTGAAAATGGATGTTGGTGTGTTAGCAGTTCAGCAAAAGAGACCGACAGAATAAGTCCTAGGCTTACAATGAATGTCCTGTGGTCAACTTCTTCAGCTAAAAATCCCTTTAAGGCAGTGCTCCAGCATGGCCACAATCAAATGACTAAAAATAAAAAAATAAATAAATCAAGAGCTAGAGTCCTGAAGACTGTGCAATGTATCCCACTTGGTAAATTCTGTGACAGTACTTGGTGCCAAGAGCTGTAAACGCTACCTTTGGACAGCAATGATGGCATGGAAAGGGAAGGTTTTGCTGCATGGGTAGCTGCTGGTCTTCTATACAACGTTACCGAAGTCTACACCCTAGAGGGAGAACATTTTAGTATCACCTCACTGCATTCTGTCAACTCAGACTGAAGCAAGACCTTCCAGATGTGGGGCCAATGTATGACCTTACGAGACATGCTAAAAATGATTCATTAACCCTTTCGTTACTGTATTTTGAGATGCTCTGTGTTTCTTTCAATTAATTTTGAATATAACAAAGAACTTAGTAAAATAACTTAATCATTCAGCTAGTGTTAGGAATATAAATTGTGACTAAAGCTTGGAAGATTTTAATTCAAAACTTATGAAAACAAGACATTTGTACTACAGAGCCAGAGCCAGTTTCACCTGGGTTGGTATCAAAAGGGTTAAGAATTGTTTCTCTATTATATATTTTAACCCTTTCGTTATTGTATTTATTTTGAGATGCTCTGTTTCTTTCAATTAATTTTAAATATAACAAAGAATTTAGTAAAATAACTTGGTTATCATTCAGCTAGTGTTAGGGACATAAATTGTGACTAAGGTTTGGTGGAAGATTTTAATTCAAGACATTTGTACTACACTGCAGAGTCAGAGCCAGTTTTAGCCGGGTTGGTAACAAAAGGGTTAATTGCTGGTGCTGTTAGATATTTTTTTGTCTTAGTGTTTCTCCTTCGTCTCACCCCCTCACATTCCTGCTGTAATTTAGTGTCTCAAACTATAGGATACTGTTTGAGCATAGTAAGAATTTAATAAGTTTACACACATTATAAAGATTTCTTTGAAATGATGATATACCTATTGATTTAGACGGAACGTTATCCAATAAATGTGGCTGTTTTTTTCAAGTCCTGCTATTTTAATTTTTATTTCACTGTTTACTTGTTAAGGTTATCTCTACAGATATTCTTGAGAAATTATAGCCAACACTATAATTTCTATAGAATATTGGTAGAGGTAACCTTAACAAGTGATGTAAAATGCACTGCTAACACTGTAGGACACTGTATTATAAAAACATTTGATATATTTTATAGTATATTACGGTTGCATAGTGAATTATCATGGCCTTACAAGCCATTGATATTGTTTAAGGATTGTCTGGTGTTGAAAAAATACCTCCCTTGGTGCAAGAGATTGCATTGAAACTGGCATCGTATTTGTGCTGATTTCTACAGTCCTCCCCCTACCCCCCTACATAGCCCTGGTGACATTTGAACTTGGAATAACCAGATGGTTGACTGGGGGCATTTAAAACCCAAGTTTGAAAATTCAACTCAACTTGTATTGAATTTGAAAGCAATTGACTCTCAAATTTCTTTTTTTTCTTCCTCCTTCATGTCTGGCTCACGTGATCCTCTCCACTTGGGTAACCTACAGCTCAAGAAGGCATCGAGTGTCAGTCGTTTGACCTTCATATCTATATATGTCTCCCTGTTACCTCTTATAGCTGACCTTCTTTCCCTTTCTGGTATTGCTATTCTTGTTGATTTTGTGATGGTGTTGAGGGGAGAGTAGGTAGGTGAAGTGATGTTAGTCTAATGTATTTGTCAGTGAAGTGGTGTTGAGTTGTCTTTAGTGTGTGTGTGCTATATAATGAGGTATGTTTCTTGTTCATATGTGTGGGAGGCCAAATGAGTTACTGTTGTGTGTAAGGGCGGTGAAGGTCAAGAGATCTTTCTCTATTGTGGAGTCCAAGACTTGTTGGTGTAGGTCTGATGGTGTTGGATGCTGTAGCAGTGGTTGATTACAGCTTAGAGAGTGAAAGTGACTTAGTTGTGGTGGTAGTGGTGGTGTCTGTATGAAGGGGAGATCCTCATTTCTGTAAAAACCAGTTTTAGGTTTCATGTGGGGTTCATAACTTTGCAGATTTTTACAACAGTAGGTGTGTTTAAGGCAGTGCTACTCAGTGGTAGTCCGCAGACCGGTACCGGTCCACAAGTCAACAGCTGCCAGTACGTGGCAAATTTCCAGAAAAGAAAAACAAAATGCTTATGTAATTTTGTATTATTTGTTCACAAAATAAATATAAGATTAGAAAAAAATTGTCAACTTTTATTATATTCATTATATATATTGTTTCTGGTATAAATTAATATTACTAAGAAATATTACCGGTCCCTGGCACATTGGGTAGGGGTGGGGGACTGCCAGTACACCACATCAGATAGTTTGAGAAGCGCTGGTTGAAGGATTAATAATTATAGCCTACTCTAAAGTGGCAAGCTGGCAGAATCGTTAGCATGCTGGGCAAAATGCTTATCATTTCATCTGTCTTTATGTTCTGAGTTCAAAAATTACACCAATGTTGACTTTGCCTGTCATCCTTTTGGGAGTCAATAAAAAAAATTGCCAGATGAGAACTGGTGTTGATGTAATTGACTGCCCCCTTTCCTTGAAATTGCTGGCCGTGTGCCAAAATTTGAAACAAATAATTGGTTGGCTCCCCACTGTAAGGTGGTTGGCATTTGGAAGGGTGTTCAGTTGTAAAATCCCTGTCAAAACTGACCTCTCTTGTACTGGTGCCACATAAAATAACTCAGTCCACTCTACTGGGTGGTTGGTGTTAGGAAGGGCCTTTGTCTTCATTCAACATGCAAAACTTGCTCTCATAGCATAATTTCAGCAATGAGTGCTTAAATGTGTGAGATAGAAAAACACCGACATTACTTGCTTTATTAGTAGAGAATCCATACATTTGAACTGGAGTGACTAATCAAATCAATGACCTAAGTGTTCCCTAGGATCTCTTCTTAAATGAGAATTTGGCCTCCGTAAATTTCTTATTAGTGACAGATTTCTAACTATTAGACAGTGAAAATATCTGTTGTTGAGGAACACCTTGTTCTCTAGTTTGTCTGTTTGAATGTGTTGGAATATAACTGAAGCCAAAACCCATTTTGTTTCATTATCGTATTTCTGTTCAGACACACTATATTTATTACAGTTACTCTGTGGAGGCGCAATGGCCCAGTGGTTAGGGCAGCAGACTCACGGTCATAGGATCGTGGTTTCGATTCCCAGACCGGGCGTTGTGAGTGTTTATTGAGCGAAAACACCTAAAAGCTCCACGAGGCTCCGGCAGGGGATGGTGGTGATCCCTGCTGTACTCTTTCACCACAACTTTCTCTCACTCTTACTTCCTGTTTCTGTTGTACCTGTATTTCAAGGGGCCAGCCTTGTCACTCTCTGTGTCACGCTGAATATCCCCGAGAACTACGTTAAGGGTTCACGAGCAGGCTGTTCCGTTGATTCGGATCAACCGGAACCCTTATCGTCGTAACCAACGGAGTGCTTCCATTACAGTTACTAAATTCTTCTTGGTTTTCCAAAAATATAACTTTTGTCATCATTAAGCTGATATTTCAAACATAAATTAACAGAAAATTTTAATTAAGTTCACTTTAAAACAGGAAGTTTGTATCATAGAACCAAGGGTGGTCTCAGGCATGTTGCCATCAAAGGGTCAATATTCAGATTACAGTCCAGAGTTAACTGAATGATCACATTGTTACAGCTCTGATATTAACATCCTGTTTCTTCCTTTTTTTCTTCTTCTTCTTGATACACTCCTGCAGTTTCGAAATTCATGTCGCTCTGATTCCACGCCAGTATTCACACCACTAGTCTTCCCCCCCACTAGCCTCCCCACCCCTCTTAGCCTAAGGAGTTTAGATGAGTTAACTTTTTGGCTTATACTGGGTGCAGATTGCATTGATAACCAGCTGGAGGAGGCTCTTCCTGGGGTTATAATGCAGGCTCAATTTTGCATGTTGGAACTAACACGAGATTCTTTTCCTTTTCGAAAAGTGCATCTTATCTGACATGTGAAATACAATATAACTTTTCTCTGGTGTACACGTCCTTAAAATCTAAGAATAGCAGTATTGTCTCTGTTATCTTGCTCATTTGCACCTTTTTTTTTTTTTATATACCATGCTGACATAATAAATATTGTTGAGATATAGTTTTACAGCTGGATTCTCAGAATATAAAACTTGACAATACTGCTGAACCTCTTATCTGCCATGCTAACGATCCTGCCAGCTCCACTGCTTTTACCAAAATAATAATGATAATAATTCTATCTGCTGTAGGGCACAAGGCCTGAAATTTGTGGGGGCGGGAGTGTCAATTACAGGGACTCCAGGGTTCAACAGGTACTTATTTTATTGACCCACCCCAAAAGGATAAAAGGTAAGGTCAGACCTTGGCTGAATTTGAATTCAGAACGTCCAAGACAGATGGAATTTTGCTAAACATTTTGCCTGGCATGCTAACAATTCTACCAGCTCGTGATCCTTGAGGCCCGAAATTTTGGGGATGGGGTACAGTTGATTATATTAACCCCCCCCAAATTCACTGACCGTTGTTTTATCCATCCTGAAGGGATGTAAAACAAAGTTGACATCATAGGATTTGTCCAGTATGTATAAAGAACGGAGGACATGCTGCTAAAATGTTGTCTGATGCGTTAACAATTCTTCTGGGTTTTCCACTCTCCTAATAATAATAATAATTTTTGCAATTACTTTTTCTGTGTGTACGTGTATGAGGTTGGTTATTTCAAAATAGCAAATCCCAAGTGTTCCAAATGTTTACACAAACAAAAATTTACTCTACCTCACACCTCCAAGAATTGATGATCACATATCATTAAAGTGATTGTGATGGGTGGGGGGATCCCATTTCTGAAATAAAATTTCGATTGATAATTTTTGATTAGGTTTCAAATTCATTTACATCCTTCACTGTTCTCTAAGTTTCATGTTTGAAAATACACTTAACGAATATGATATACCAGCTAAATTTACATTTCTTTTCCTTAATACATTTTTTGTTTTGTTGGTTTTTTTTTTTGGTTTTATATTTTATTACGAAGTTGATATTATGTATTCTGTTTGTTCTCTTCCAGATGAAGAAGGTCGGAAAGCCGAAATGGGAGCTAACTGGATACACGGCATTGAGAAAAACCCAATTTACCAGATCGCTGAAAGTAATGAGCTTTTACAGTTGCGTAACAAGAACAAAACCCTACGACATAAACGCCTTTTTCTGCAGGAGGATGGGTCAAGCATCTGTGGCGAAGTCCTAAACAAAGTCGATCTTGCTTTCGGCCAGTGTATGGTTGAATGTGAAGCTTTTTTCAAGGATGATATGGATATACCCGGCAACATGGAAAGCGTTGGAGATTACATTGATCAGGATCTTTATTACCATCTTGACAACTTATCTTACGAAGAAAGAAAGCGCTTCTTACTCGTCTACGAGCAGCGTGTCTCATCAGAATGCATCATTAATGGATGCAATAGCCTCTTTGATGTGTCACTAAGTGATATTGGTAGCTATGAAGAGCTGCCTGGAATCCACTATACTATTCCCCCAGGTTTTGAGAAGGTTATTGAAATTCTCAAGAGCAATATCCCACCAAATTCTATTCTTTTAAACCATCCTGTGCGCTGTATACACTGGGCTCGTCCAGTGAACTGTGAGAATAGAGAACACCCAGTGTGTGTCGAGTGCGAGAACCAAGAACTATTCCAGGCTGATCATGTGATAGTCACAGTTTCCCTTGGTGTGCTAAAGGCAGCGTGCAACCGAATGTTCAACCCACAGATACCAAATCGGAAGCTACTAGCCATCGATCATCTGGGTTTCGGTATTGTAGATAAGATCATTTTGGAGTTTGATCGATCCATAATTGACTCAGACACAAAGCTTATAAATCTGCTCTGGAACAGTAAGAGAGACTCAAACAAAGAGAACTTCCGGAGCCCGAACCTCGGAGACACCTGGGTGAGAGGTATTACCTCATTTGAGGTCATTCACAAGAATGTTTTATTGGGTAAGTTTCTTTTTTTTTTTTTTTTTTTTCTTCCTTTTTTCTTTTTTTGTCTTTGTAACTCTTTCGATGAATTCGTCCTCTTTTTGTCTAGGGCAGTGCTCTGCAACCGTTTTTTCACCTGTGGCACACTTATATGCTTTTCAAAATTTGGCGGCACACCTGAACTAAAACTATAACTAAAAGTATAGGCAAAAAGATTATATTCAGGTTACATTGTGGCACACCTTAGCATCGTCTCATGGCACACCAGTATGCTGTGACATACAAGTTGTGGAGCACTGGTCTAGGGAGGGTCATCATGCCAATATAATTTAACATACACACACACACTGGTTCAATTCCACTCATTTATTAATTATCAAATTTTTTTTTTTTGTCAAAGCTCTTTTGTTCTTTTTTCTGCAACCTTCTCAGTGACTATTGACTCATTACAAAATCGATACAAAATCGACTAATATTTATCGACTAATTGCAAACAAGGAAATTGGTGTTTCTACAATGGTTTCAGTGACTGGAATGCAGCATTGCTGTTAAGGGTTTCAGTCGATCTTATCGATCCCATCACTTACTTCCACCGTGTACTTATTATTTTATCAGTCTCTATTTAGCAAATGGCTAAGTCTTAACTCTTCTTGGCATAAAAGCACACAACTCATCACACCAATTTACATCAAAGCACGTGCAATCATACACACACGCACGCACGCACGCACGCACGCACGCACGCACGCACGCACGCACGCACGCACGCACGCACGCACGCACGCACACACACACTTGTAGGTTTTTATATGCTTTCTGCTACTAAATTTCTCTCTAACAACCTTTTTAGTTGTTACAAGGCTACATCAAGATATTTTGCACAAGATTGTGTATGGGTGTTGTGTTGTGTAGGTGCAGATGTGTGATTGTGTGTGTTTATTATTTCTTTACTGCCCACAAGGGGCTACACACAGAAGGGACAAACAAGGACAGACAAATGGATTGTTGATTATATCGACTCCAGTGCGTAACTGGTAATTAATTTGTCGACCCCAAAAGGATGAAAGGCAAAGTCGACCTTGGCGGAATTTGAACTGACAACGTAACAGCAGACGAAATACGGCTACGCATTTCGCCTGGCGTGCTAACGTTTCTGCCAGCTTGCTGCCTTCAATTTGTGTTTATGTATGTGTGCATGCTTATGCATATGTGTCCTGGTGTGCACATGCACTTTAGTGTGCATGCGAGCATGCTGGTGTGTGTGTGCATGCGAGCGTGCTGGTGTGCGCAAGCGTGCGTGCTGATGTGTATGTGCATACACATCTGTACGTACGTGTGTGTGCTTCTTTATTTTCCTGTGTGGGTATATGTGTATGCTTGTATTCATATATGTGCATGTTTGTGTATATGTTAATGTGCACTTTCCTCTGTGTGTGTGTGTGTGTGCGTACACGCGTGCATGCATGCATTTTTCAAAATTTTCTTTTGCTGTTAATGTTACTTGAGGAGTTGTCAAAGTAAACAGATTAACGTTCAGTATGTTGAGTAAATCCCTCTGTCAACTGGGAAGAAAGAATCGTTAGCAATTTATTCGTTACATACCAATAAATAAAACATTTTTTTATTACTATGATATATTTCAAATAAAATAAATGAAAAAATCAGCATTAGATATTTTAACTTGTGTAAGCACAGTGGAATCCGTTCTTTAGCATTCGTTTTGATAATAATTGACATTAATTCGTCAGTCAGAAAGTAGTAACATTTCTTTTATCGCAATTCAATGACAAATACAGAGAAATGTCTAGCAACACTGGAATATAACAAATAGCAATCACATATTTTCTTTATAAAACGAGGCGGGCTGTAAGCTGGCAGGCAAAATGATTATCTGCATTTTGCTCATCTTTGTTCTGCGTTCGATTGCTGCTGAGGTCAACTTTACCTTTCGTCCTTTTGGGGTCGATAGAATAAGCACATGGTCTCAGATCAGGTCACTTGCTATGCAAGTACATCTCTAATATATAAATATATAAACAATTGCAGTGTGGAAGGTGTTTACAAAACATAAAAACACACAAAAACCATTAGATTCACTTCAACATTTAAATTTAATTTGCCAAAATATTTTCGTCGCTTTGAGACCACGACCTGTTCACTGACAAAATTCTGTGCTGCATCATGAATTTTGTCCGTGAACAGGTTGCAGTCTCAAAGCGACAAAAATATTTTGGCAAATTAAATTTAAATGTTGAAGTGAATCTAACGGGTTTGTGTGTTTCTTAAATGGTTTATAAACACCTTCCACACTGCAATTGTTTTCGTTCCTGCACACGATCTCAGATCAGGTCACTTGCTATGCAAGTACATCTCCGTAATATATATATATATATATATATATATATATTATGGGCTTCTTCCAGTTTGCCTATTAAATCCATTCACAAGGCTTTGGTCAGCCTTGCAGACGAAGACAATGGGTTTGAACCTGAGACTACATAGTTAGGAAGCAAACCTTAGCCACACTCGTGCCTGTAACAAAAATGTGAAATTAAATTTGAGAATTATAAAATTATTGAATATCGATTTGGTTTTGACTTCTGCATTGACCCCGTTATTCTTGAAACTAGAAATTGTAACATTGCCCTTATTAAGCCCATTGCCAGTATTACACCCATTTAAGTTTAACTGAAACTTACTGAAATAGTTTATAAATTTGCCCTCTGCACCTGCTAATCATATTACTTTTGGTAATTATTACTGAAAACACTTGTGAATGAGCAATGCCAATAATCTTTTTTAAGCATATCTAGATTAACCATTTTGATGCCAACCTGCCTGAGGCCATTTCTAGTTTTAGGATACAAATGCCCTGTTTTAAAGTAATACAAAAACTGTTCATCAGAATTTCATATTTATGTTCCAAACTCCAGCTTTTTAAGAGAAGCTACCATTGAAAGGCCCAGATATGCAAGAAACACAAGAATCAATCTGATTGGTTGATACCAGTCAGCTAATCTTGAGGCTTGTATTATTGGGCCGATCTTTTCACTTTTAAACTTCGTATATAGGCGCAGGAGTGGCTGTGTGGTAAGTAGCTTGCTAACCAACCACATGCTTCCGGGTTCAGTCCCACTGCGTGGCATCTTGGGCAAGTGTCTTCTACTATAGCCTCGGGCCGACCAATGCCTTGTGAGTGGATTTGGTAGACGGAAACTGAAAGAAGCCTGTCGTATATGTGTGTATATATATATGTATGTTTGTGTGTCTGTGTTTGTCCCCCCCACCATCGCTTGACAACCGATGCTGGTGTGTTTACGTCCCTGTCACTTAGCGGTTCGGCAAAAAGAGACCGATAGAATAAGTACTGGGCTTACAAAGAATAAGTCCTGGGGTCGATTTGCTCGACTAAAGGCGGTGCTCCTGCATGGCCGCAGTCAAATGACTGAAACAAGTAAAAGAAAAGAATAAAAAATATTGGTAGAATGTGTCACAGAAAGCATCTTTTTCCCTTGGCGTTCTTGAGAAAATTCTGTAGTTTTTGTTAAATTTCTCATATTTCGGCAATTTCAACCAATCAATGACGTCTATTGAGGTGAATACAATTACTGCTGTTGTTTGTCAACAAGAAGAACGTCAAGCGAAAAAGATGTTTTATGTGACACATTCTACCAGTATACGGAGTTTAAGTGTTTAGTTACAAAAAATTATTTTAAAAATCTGCTGGTCAAAGTGAAAAGATCCTTATTGGGCTGATGGATCGGCCCAGTTGTCTTCTTTGTCATTCAACTTTTCGACTGATAGATCGACCCTGCCATCTCTTAAGGGTTAGATATAAAAGGGCAAACAAAGTAACAAGTACAGTTGTGTTGCTATTACATTTGTGAAGAGAGGAGATTGGATACAGATTTTAAAAGGAATGGTGTTTACAGTCTGATAGAATAGTAAGCATGTGATCCAACTGATTCTCAGTTGATTAGAAGTTTCAACATTGGACATTTGAAGAGGTTTAAGCGAGATCCATCTTGCTATTGCTAGTGGACGGAGCAACTGCATAGATTCAACTCCTCGTTAGCTCATAGATGCTTCCGTAAATAGCTTGACGAATTTCAGTTCTTTAGATTCGTTGTGTTTGGAAGAGTTTTTCTAGCTTTAAAAAAAAAAGAAAAAATCTCTTTTTCTTTCTCTCTCGGTATCTATATATGCATATCAAATTATCGCCAAGCTAACATGGCAGTCCAGAAAAATAGGACGAATGCTGCCGTTGATTAGCTCCAAAAGGCCATCGCCTCCATCTAGCTATGTGACACACAAAACTCTGTCCATTACGACCTCCCCTGTTCAAAGGTTATAATGGACACAGGTTCGTGTGTCACATAGCTAGCTAGATGATATCTTGTTGCTGTTATGCAAAAGTGTCATAAATCCAAAATGTTACTTTGTAGTTTCACCATTCCATAACAAAACCATTGTACTACTACACTTTGACAATTTTTGACATCTTGAAATCTTATGCAGCTGGAGATATAATTTGACGGAAAGAACTGGCTATTTATTGCAAGCAAAAATATTGAAAAAAATGCATTTGGCCAACATAATAGCAACGATATATATTAATAAAGGCAATATATTAAATATTTATCTCACCAGATGGACCACATTTTTTTTGTGTACACAAACACACGTACACAAAGAGAGGGGGTTGGGGTACATGGGTGGTGGTGAGTGACAGTAAGCTGATTGTAAAGAAATTGGTACAGTGTGTAAGCATTAAAGGAAGTTGTTTATTTTATGTATTTGTGACATTGTGCATAGGTGATTGTCCTTGATTTTTTTTTTTTCTAGAATATAGACTGTAGCGATAATAGGAGGAGTGAATAACCGAGGTAAATAAATAAATGACAGATAGTAACCTAAGCCGAAGTAAACAGAATAGCAACATTCTATCTTTATAACACCTCGCCATGAAATATAAGGAAGAAAATCCTGTTATAGCGTCCTGTCCCAGTCTGCGCAATAACTGCATTAAAAAAAAACAAAAGAATATGCAGGGGTGGGTGGGGGATATATGTATTACTCTTTACTCTTTTACTTTGTTTCAATCATTTTACTGTGGCCATGCTGGTGCACCGCCTTTAGTCGAGGAAATCGACTCCAGGACTTATTCTTTGTAAGCCTAGTACTTATTCTATCAGTCTCTTTTGCCGAACCGCTAAGTTACAGGGACGTAAACACACCAGCATCGGTTGTCAAGCGATGTTGGGGGCACAAACACACACACAAACATATACACACATACATATATATATATACACCACACACACACGACGGGCTTCTTTCAGTTTCTGTCTACCAAATCCACTCACAACACTTTGGTCGGCCCGAGGCTATAGTAGAAGACACTTGCGCAAGGTGCCATGCAGTGGGACTGAACCTGGAACCATGTGGTTCGTAAGCAAGCTACTTACCACACAACCACTCCTACGTCATATATATAAAAATTAAATCTTGTCAGACATGTTGATGGGGGGGGGGGTGAAATTGTTTGCAAGTAATTTCGACTGATACAAAACAAATAAGGTTTTTCTGCCATGAACTTTCATTAGCCTTGTTATTTTAAAGTCTCTAAGTCTTTTGATGCTAATCCATCAGAGATTTGCTTAGCGTTCTGTGATACAAATTTCCAGTTTTGAAGTGATCTAAATTAAGATTTCACTTCGTGTTCTAAACTCTAGCTTAATAACAAACATAGCAAAGTTATTTTAGTAAAAAAATTCTTCATTTGTTTCAAAATTAATCGAAAGTAAGGCAGTGCATTTCAACTGAAATATGGTAACAAAAGGGTGAAATCTTACTTGGAAGTACTTTGGAAACCTTTACTCAGCATATTGGTTTTCTACATAAGGGGGATACCCTCTTATGAAGAGATGAGGTCAACCATGGGCTTTGCATCTTTGAAGTTGTGTGAAATAAGAGAGCCTTTGCTTGAAAAACAGATATGAGTTTGTACCAGGAAGGGCATATGGCTGTAAAATAATCCCTCAGTGTTTCCTCCCCAGTGGTTCTCAGAGTTCATATGGCCCTTGGGGGTCCATAGGAGATTTTGCTGTTAAAATTTATGAGCAAGAAGTTGCTTATATTTGTACAGTGCACAAATATTTTAATTTTTTTAAATACAATTCCTAATATCTAATAATTGTCTCTACTATAGCCACAAGGCCTGAAATTTTGGGGGAGGGGACTAGTTGATTACATTGATCCCCCCCCCCCCCCCCGTTTAAATGGTACTTAATTTATCAACTCTGAAAGGAAAGGTTGACCTTGGTGGAGTTTGAACTCTGAACGTGAAGTCAGATGAAATACCTGTTTCTTTACTACCCACAAGGGGCTAAACACAGAGAGGACAAACAAGGACAGACAAACGGATTAAGTCGATTATATCCACTCCAGTGCGTAACTGGTACTTATTTAATCGACCCCGAAAGGATGAAAGGCAAAGTCAACCTCAACAGAATTTGAACTCATAACGTAACAGCAGACGAAATACCGCTAAGCACTTTAGTTGGCATGCTAACAATTCTGCCAGCTCGCTGTCTTAATAATATTTAATGCTGGAGCTAAAATAGGGCTCAGTGGCTATGAGGGCCTACCAGAATAAAATAAGAATCAAAGGGGTTCATAGATAAAAAAAAATGTTGTGAACCAAACCTCATGCTAGCATGGGAAAAGGGGCAACAACAAACTGATATATATGTAATTTAGTGCTTGTAGCTACTTCTGTCCCTTAGTTTCGTATGAGTGTCCAGGAATTTGGGCACGACAGTCATGCTTGTTTCGTCAACTGTGATGGGGTTCACTGAAGACTGGTATTTCCATCTTTTGTCATTTCCCTTCTTTCGGTTTATTGGACTGTGGCCATGCTGGGGCACCACTTTGAAGGGTTTAATCAAAGAAATCGAACCTCGTACTTATTTTCAAGTTTGGCATTTATTCTCTAGGTGTGCTTTACTGAGCTGCTAAGTTGCAGGGACATAAATGAACCAACACCAGTTGTTAAGTGATGGTGGAACAAACACAAAACATGCTGCATACACACACACACATATATCACAGGCTTCCACACAGTTTTCATCTACCAAATTCACTCGCAAGACACTGGTTAGTCTGTGGCTATAGAAGACACTTGCCTAAGGTGCTGCCCAGAGGGGGCTAGATTTATTTATTTTTTTTTTCATCATTAATGTCTTTGACTACATTAACTCTGCCATCCCTTTTTAAAGGAAACAGTTGGGTAAGGTTTCAGGGAGATTGGCTGCTATTTCTAGCAGGTGGAATGACGACATGGTGGCTTGTTAAACATGCTGTTGTCTGTTGGGTGAGACTTGGATTTTTTTTTTATAAAATATTAAAAAAAATTTTTTAGTGTTGGAGTAAATATGTTAGAGCAATGATAATGAAAATTAGTGCAATTTGTCACAAATAATTTACAGTTATTGAATAACTACCACATTGGATACATAAATTATGTTTCAGTCTAGCAACTAGCCGAGCTAACTGCCAAAGTTTGTAAGCTAACGAGGACAGCTTGGTCAGGGTCATTTTGAATGCTAGAAATAGCAGTCAAATCTCCTTTACATTGCTGTATTACCTTAAAAAAGACATTGGACAATGCAGTTTCAGATCAAATGGCTTGTATTTGATTATAGTTTACTTAACCCTTTCATTACCAGCCCAGCTGAGACTGGCTCTAGCTCTGTAGTACAAATGTCTTGTTTTCATAAGTTCTGAATTAAAATCTTCCACAAAACCTTAGTCACAATTTATGTTCCTAACACTAGCTGAATGATAACTAAGTTATCTTACTAAATTCTTTGTTATGTTTAAAGGCTGCTAAATATTTAGCAGCCTTTCACCCATCTTTATTTTTATGTTGTGGGTTCAAATTCTGTGGTGGTCAACTTGGATTTCGTCCATTTGGATTCGATGTAATAAGTACCAGTTGAGCGCTGGGGTTACGGCTTTGTGCCAAAATTTGAATTTAGGGCAGCAAGCCGGGAGAATCGTTATCATGCCAGACAAAATTCTTAGTAGCATTTCTTCCAATTTCGCATTCCAAGTTCAAATCCTGCTCGTGTTGACTTTGCCTTTTTATCCCTTCAATGTCGATAAAATAAGGTACCAGTGTTGCACTGGGGTCAGTGTAAATTACTTGCTTTTCTCCCTGGAGAGAATGCTGGCCTTGTGCCCATATTTGAAACCAATATTACAAACGCGTTGAATCTATTTGGAAATCTAATTAGCAGATTTGACCAAACTTGTTTTTTTACCACCATCCTTTCAATTTTCTGTGGCGCAGTACGAGCAGTTTGTGTATCAAAAGTAGTCTGTGTTCAATTCATTTTACTTTTATCGTTGTCTGCAGTCATCAGAGTGGGACTGCAGCCAAGTCGAAGGGTTTGAAGCTTGTAGCAGCAACCGGAATCAATTGATAACAATACACCATTAACTGATGCAATGTACACAATTTCGTAATAACACACTAAATATACAGTGCGTTTCTGTACTCTTTTAGTCTCTTTTACTTGTTTCAGTCATTTGACTGTGGCCATACTGGAGCACCACCTTTAGTGGAGCAAATCGACCCCAGGACTTATTCTTTGTAAGCCTAGTACTTATTCTAACGGATCTCTTTTGCCGAACCGCTAAGTTACGGGGGAGCAAACACACCATCGGTTGTCAAGCAATGTTGGTGGGGGGGGGGACAAACACAGACATACAAACACATACACACATACATATACATATATATGATGGGCTTCTTTCGGTTTCCGTCTATCAAATCCGCTCACAAGGCTTTGGTCAGCCCGAGGCTATAGCAGAAGACACTTGCCCAAGGTGCCATGCAGCGGGACTGAACCTGGAACTATGTGATTTGTAAGCAAGGTACTTACCACACAACCACTCCTGCACCCATACACACATATGTATATTTGTGTGTGTGTGTGTGTGTATGTATGTATGTATGTATATATATATATACACACACACACACACACACAAGCACACATGCATTCTCTTATTTTATTCATTGAATTGTAACCATCCTGGGACACCACCATGCTGGGTTTAGTCTATCAAATTGCTACCCCATAAGTGTTTATTTAGCCTGGTATTTATTCAATCTCTTTTTGTTGAACTGTCAAGTTATTGGAATGCCAGTAAACTGAAGCTAGTTGTCAGATGGTGAGGGGAAATTCACACACACATGGAGAACTGGCTTAGAAAACTCATTTCCCAAGTCCTGTATACAGGAATCTAACCTTAAACAATGTCATTATTATGCAGACTTCTTAACCATGCAACCATACCTGCACCTATTTATGTATGTATGTCTATCGTGCTGTGCCGTGATCATTTAATTGTCCAATTTTCTATGGCTGGGTCCCCTTCTTATTGCCAACCCCTTGCCTGCTTCCAACTAAGGTAATATTTTCTAATAGATAGACATGTTTTCCACAGAAGACTGGAAATGAACAACTTGGCTTGTATAATGATAAAGTACATTTACAGCCATCATGTGATATCAAGATGATGCTATGTACTCATGCATGCAGCTTCAGTCAGCCTGGGCCTGTAGTAGAAGACACTAGCCCAGGGTGCCATGTAGTGGGACGGCACCCATGACCACATGGTTAGGAAGCAAATTTCTTAACCACACAGCCATGCCTGCATTTATACACATGCATGGACACACACACATATATAATATATATATATATATATATATATATATATACACACACACACATACACTTACTACCACACACACATACATATATATATATATATATATATATATATATATATTATATATATACTTACTACCATGCACACATACACACACATATTAGGACTGACAAGTGGCAAAATACTCATGACTCATTCACCCTATGCCAGCATGTAAAAACAGACATAAAATAGTGGTGTTATCCATATAAACACACATTTTTATATATATATATATATATATACACACACATGCTTGCAATCTACTGGAATGTTCATCTATGACTGTTATGGCAAAATAAACTATTTCTAAGTCTGGTTGTGCAGTCTCAAATGTATATGTAATGCCTTCCAGGTGTTGGAAATCTGAAGTCTGTAGTTGAGTTGGCTAGACACGTATTCTGTCTGCAGATAACGGCTTCTGCTGAATAGCTTTCAGTGATACAAGTGGAATGTCAGTTATGTTCTCTGTACACTTCACTGTACCTGCTGCACAGCCTTCTGGTCAGATATGGAATTGCTCGCTTACCACTACAGCAATGCAGTGGTAGATAAGAATGTTATCAGTTCTATACCACTGAAGTAGCTAAAATAAATAAATACATAGAAAGGGTTATCTTACTTTAGCACCCTAAGGCAATACAACCATTATTTGATCAGTCTTTGTAGAACTGCTGTTCTCTGTAATGTGGAAGTTTACTGTATTTGGTGGCATAAAAGATTCACAGACATGATAGATGCCTCCCAATTTTAGCAGAATGCATCATCATCATCATTTAGCGTCCGTTTTCCATGCTAGCATGGGTTGGACGGTTCAACTGGGGTCTGGGAAGCCAGAAGGCTGTACCAGGCCCAGTCTGATCTGGCAGTGTTTCTACGGCTGGATGCCCTTCCTAACGCCAACCACTCCGTGAGTGTAGTGGGTGATTTTTACGTGCCACCGGCACGGAGGCCAGTCAGGGCGACGCTGGCAACGGACACGGTCGGGTAGTGCTTTTTAGGTGCCACCAGCACGGGGGCCAGGTGAGGCTGGCAATGGCCACGATCGGATGGTGCTTTTTACGTGCCACCGGCACGGAGGCCAGTCGGGGCGGCGCTGGCAACGGACACGGTCGGGTGGTGCTTTTTACGTGTTACCGGCACGGGGGCCAGGCGAGGCTGGCAACGGCCATGATCGGATGGTGCTTTTTACGTGCCACCGGCACGGATGCCAAAAATGGTTGTTGTGCCATAAGGCTTAAGGAAGGCCCGATTTCGCATATAGGATTTGGGGTGACCTTTTTTTTTTCTATGGTGAGAGGGGCATTTTTGTGGGGCAGGAGGGTATCTTACATGCCATTATATGTGGTAAATGAAAATGGTTGATATTACTTTACTGCTGTTGATAGAAATTGTATAAAGTGGAACCAATTTATTAATTCTATCATCTGCAATAAGCACAGGCATGGCTGTGTGGTAAGGAGCTTGTTTCCCAATGATGAGGTTCTGGGTTCAGTCCCACTATGTGGCACCTTGAGCAAGTGTCTTCTCCTATAGCTTTGGGCCAACCAAAGTATTGTGAATGGATTTGGTAGACAGAAGCTGAAAGAAGCCCATTGCATATATGTATGTATATGTTTGTGTGTGTCTGTTCCCCCACCACTGCTATCCCCATAACTTAGTGGTTCAGCAAAAGAGTCCGATAGAATAAGTACCTGGTTTAAAAAGAAATAAGTACAAGGGTTAATTCATTTGGCTTAAAAGACATTGATGGCGGTGCCCCAGCATGGCCGCAGTCAAATGACTAAAATGGATAAAAGATAAAAGTTAATATTCTTTGGATATCTTGGCTGCTTCTGTAGCCATGATAGTTTCAATATACATCACACTTGCCAAACTGCAAATTCTCGTGTAGATTAACTCAGTGTTGATGATCAAAGCCATTTCTGATGTGTTCTTTTCAAACTTGACATTAAAATTGATATGGACAGTTATGGTTGGAGAGTATAAAATAGTGTACATCCTTTCAATATTTTGCCAAATCTCTATGAATCTCTGGTATTATATTCCTGGAAATAGTGTCTGAATGAATCTCTCTCATTCACCTTTTCTTTAGATGTCTGACTTAAGTGTGCTTTCACCTGTATACCATGAAGATATCACAAAGTAAAGGTGCTGATCAACCATCTTAACCTATCAATTCTTAGATTATTCCAGTGCCTAAGAGATGTTTGCTGTTGCTTGTCAAGGGTGGTTGGTGTATGTTGGTCAGAACGTCTTAAGATCCAGTTATATCATTGGAATTCTCGTGATGGTAGAAGTTTCAAATGTAACTCGATCTCTACCGAATCGTAATTGACGAACAACAAGGGGCGGGGGGACATGTGAAAATATTGTGTTTATCTTTATATAGCAGTGAAACCTGACCCATGAAAAAAAAAAAACAAAAAACAAAAAAAACCACACAGCGAGGAACAAGTTGAGCATGAAATGTTAATGATTCAAGTTATATGTGAAAGTATTTGATACAGGCAAACCAGATTATTGGAGTAATTTTGACATGTAAACACAAAGGAAGGTATATGTTGAGCAAAGAGGTGTCATGTTATTAGTGGTATGGTGGTATGCTCTGTATGGTTAGATGATCGTGTATACTTTTGTCAGATGGTATTATATACAACAGACTTTCTGCTCTAATAATTTAATTTCAAGCCTTTTTTACAAAGACTAACAATTAGCTGGAGCAGACTGCAAAAGGTTTCAGAAATAAAATGGGGGCAAATGAAACAGAATTATGCAGGTATCTAGACCCATCTAATCTTTGACAGTATCCATAAATATTGTAGGGTCTTGCATATGTAATCTAGTTACCGTCTCCAGTATGCTGTGCGTGAGAAGACCCGGCAGGACAAGTGAGACCATAACCCATGGCCTCAGTCCACTTATGCATGCCTTTCCTTCTTGGGCCACAAAACTCTACTTGTGAAGACCTGTTGAGGCAAGTGAAAATCAAAAATCAAAATCAAAATCGTTCAACATCAATGGAAATTGTAGCTGTGATACCAGTGCCGGTGGCACATAAGAGAACCATCCGATCGTGGCCGTTTGCCAGCCTCGTCTGGCAACTGTGCCGGTGGCACGTAAAAAGCACCCACTACACTCATGGAGTGGTTGGCGTTAGGAAGGGCATCCAGCCGTAGATCAGACTGGGCCTGGTGCAGCCTTCTGGCTTCCCAGACCCTAGTTGCACCGTCCAACCCATACCAGCATGGAAAGCGGATGCTAAACTATGATGATGATGAGTATCGTTTGTCTCAAGAGTTTTGTTTAAAATCTAACAAGGAACATAAATTTACCAAGACCAGTTGACTGAAATTGTTTTTAGACAAAAAGATCAGTGTTTGTGGGTGTGAATCTGGTCTGTAAAGCCAACTAGGGAAAGTAAGACCGGTTTCAGTCTTATTAAACCTTCTCAGTGAACCATATTCTCCACACTCTACAAGACAAAGCACCCTCAGAAATTAGTTGCATGCATAACCCTAAGGTGATCAACTACACATTTCGTATGTTTCACCTAAGTGTATTACTGCATTGACCATTGGTCACAATGTACTCCCTTGCATTGTTGTAGCTTTCAAATGATGCCACTCCTCCTGGCTAAAGGCAAGCAGGCCAACATTCCCTCTGCATAACCATTTTACAGCTGAGTGGACTGGAGCAACATTATTAAATGAAGCATTTTTGGTCTGAGAACTGAAACCATGATCTTGTGGTTGAAAGTACAACACCCTAACCACTAGGCCACTAATTTATGTAGAGAACACCCCTTGGCCATACTGTTACTATCCATGATTAGCAACATTGTTTCGACTGATTTTTACATGTATTGATCACTCTTTGTCTTGCCAAAATTTAAATTGATTGGAAATGGAGTCAGCTTCTTCGTTTGTTCCTAGATTTTAAATACTCCTGTGAACAGGGAGTTTGTGTCTACTAATTGTATGGATATTCTCAAAGTTGATCAGTTTTTCCACTCTCTCTATATTATGTATCTTCTACTTGTTTCAGTCATTGGATTGCAGCCATGCTGGGGCACTACCTTCAAAGGTTAAGTTGAATAAATTGACCCCAGTACTTTATTTTTGTATATATATATATATTTTAAAGCCTGGTGCTTATCTGTTGGTGTCTTTTGCTGAACTGCTAAGTGACTGACTGGTTATTCAAGTAGTGGGGAACAAACACAAAAACCACATGTGTGTGTATACACACACACACACACACACACACACACACATGTAATGAGCCTTCACACAATTTCCATTTACTAAATTCTCTCACAAGGCATTGGGTTGCCCTGGGGCTGTAAGTAGACACTTGCCCAAGGTGCTGTGCAGTAGGACTGAACCCCTAACCACATGGTGTTGCAAAGCAAGCTTCTTAACCACACAGCCATGCCTGCACCTATGTCAAACCTCACCCCATTTGTATGTAATATGCAAAACACTCCTAAGAGGTTTTTCCCAACTTCATGTTGTCCATGTATGAATAAAGACTGTTAATTAATGAACATTGTTGATTTATGAACAGAGGCTGTTAATTAATGTTGTGGTACCTAGTTTGACATTCTCTCCACCTGTGAAAAGTCACTTTTTGCTGTCACTTTATATGGTCTTACTGGAACTAGACAGTTTCTTTTAATGACAATTGCTATGGCAATCAATGACAGCTGATGTGATATCGTCTTGTTCTATTTTAAACAGTGTGCAACTGTCAGGTGCAGCTGCATATTCTTTGCATACGTCAACTAAGCTGACGTATGCAAGGAACATACGATCTGCCGTTGACCTCTGTAAACATAATGACAGTTGCTTGTCACGTAGAGAGAGAGAGTAGAGAAAATATTTAAACTTGAGGGGCGATTATAGGAAATATTTAAACACAGATTAACTTGCTGAAGAGTTTCTTTTTTAAACTCGGATTGGACAAAGTTGTTGAACAAACACCTGTGATGTGGCTGAACATAGCAGTGAAAGCAAAAACAAATTCCTCAAGATTTATACCAAACAAGGTGGTCGTTACACTTTCTCTCGAGTATTTAAGAATCTAGTCATGGATATTAGATTAAAAAGAAAAGCCAGATTGTACATAGAAACCGTGACAAATTTGTGTTAGCATTGGTGAGTGCATTAATTGTCATTGAAAGGTGACATTAGCAGCCTGAGGTTGTGCTGAGTGTAGGGATTAGTTGAATAGGATAGTTTTGAATTTGTCATCTCTGCAAATTAACAAAACCAGTTTTATTCACCTGGACTGAATGAACTATCATCATCATCGTTGTCTTCATTTTTTACGTCTGTTTTTCTATATCTGCTTGAGTCGGGCAAGTTTTGTTTCAACCGTAACATCTTGCCACTTGATGCAGTCTGGCCTCTTCACCGCTTCTTCCCATGTCTTTGCTAGTAAGGTCACAAAGTAACTCACAAGACCCCTCAAATGAGAGGAGAATTGAGGGAGCTAGATTTGTGCCAGGTGAGTTACTTTGTGACCTTACTAGCAACAGTGCCATGTAAAAAGCACCCAGCACACTCTGTAAAGTGGCTGGTGTTAGGAAGAACATCCAGCCATAGAAACCATGGAGCTTGAGTGCAGTCATCTGGTTCACCAGCTTCTGTTAAACTGCCCAACCCATGCCAGCATAGAAAATGATGATGATAATGACATTTGAACTGGTGTTCTCATTTAGGCTGTTACTGTCCCATATTTCAGTTGTCATATTCTTTTGCCTTCTTTGGGCGTCTGTCATATTCAATAATGTTTTCAGAATTTGGAACGAACCTTTTAATTTCATAATGAGGACACTTGTCTTCATTATATCAGTCTATAGTAAATTAATGACAAAAATTTCTCTTCTCAGAAATTCAAACAAAATAGTTTTTGTTTTTCTGTTGGAATGTGAAAACTTGACAATTGTTACAAATTAAATGGCTTTACATTAATCTACTAAAATTTAACTAACCTTTTTGTTTTATAGTTACCATTGTAATTAATGCTGTTATGCAGTGTGAGACTACTCTGTTATAATATACATTGTATCCAAATTTTTGTGTCATTTGTGTATGCATAGCTGTATGGCTTGCTTTTCAGCCACACAGTTCCAAGTTCAGTCCTGTGTGGCACCTTGGCCGACCTAAGCTGTGAGAGTGGATTTGCTGGACAGAAACTGAAAGGAGGGATGTGTATGCATGTTTGTGTGTCTGTGTGTCCTTGTTTAGACATCATGTGATAGTTGTGAGTGTCATTGCCATACAAGTGAGGGTGTGTGTTTCCAATCTGCTGTAAAAACCACGTTTGGTCATGGGGCCTTATTTACCTTTGCTTGGAAACAGGTGAGGGTTGGTGACAGGAAGGGCATCCGGCTGTAGAAAATCTGACTCAAAACAATTCTGCCTGACCCATGCAAGCATAAGAAAGCAAACACTAAATGATGCATGTGTAAAGGGGTTTTTTTAAGCATACAATTGGCTTGCTATACCTATTCCTTTACTACCCACAAGGGGCTAAACATAGAGGGGACAAACAAGGGCAGACAAATGGATTAAGTCGATTACATCGACCCCAGTGCGTAACTGGTGCTTAATTTATCGACCCCGAAAGGATGAAAGGCAAAGTCGACCTCAGTAGAATTTGAACTCAGAACGCCACGGCGGACGAAATACCACAAAGCATTTCACCCGGCGTGCTAACGTTTCTGCCAGCTCACCACCTTCTTGGCTTGCTATACCATTAACTCTCTTCTTACTTATAATCCTTCTTCGTTCTCTGTTTACTCACTAAAGATTTAATTTCTTTTGTCATTTCAGGCTGGCTATGTGGTTCCAGTGCCCTCTTTATGGAGTCATTAACAGAAGAACAAGTTGCTAAAGACTGTGCAAAAGTTCTGGCAAGTTCCTTCAAAACCCAAACATTCCATTGCCCAAAGTCATTCGGTATGTAGACGCATTTCCTTACATCTGAATGTGTGTTGCATGTAATAAAATAGTGGGATTGCTTAAAGGATAGGCTATTTTTATTTCCTACTTTTTAATTTGTTTTTCTAACTTAATATTTAAATTAATACCAAATAAGATATAGCTCCAATGGGAAGTCAGCCACAAGAAGATTCAACTTTGAAATGAGTGTCATTGCCATACAAGTGAGGTTGTGCATTTTCAGTCTGCTGTAAAAACCACGTTTGGTCATCATCATCGTTTAATGTCCGTTTTCCGTGCTAGCACGGGTTGGACAGTTCGACCAGGGTCTGGGAAGCCAGGTGGCTGCACCAGGCTCCAGTCTGATCTGGCAATGTTTCTACAGCTGGATGACCTTCCTAATGCCAACTGCTCCATGAATGTAGTGGGTGCTTTTTATTTGCCACCGGTACAGGTGCCAGGGAAGGCTGGCAGCGGCCACGACTGGTTGGTGCTTTTTACGTGCCACCGGCATCACCTTTACTTGGAAACGGGTGAGGCGGTGAGCTGGCAGAAACGTTAGCACACCAGGCTAAATGCTTAAGGGTATTTCGTCTGCTGTTACGTTCTGAGTTCAAATTCCGCCGAGGTCGACTTTGCCTTTCATCCTTTCGGGGTCGATTAAATCTGTTTGTCTGTCCATGTTTGCTCCCTCTGTGTGTAGCCCCTTGTGGGCAATAAAGAAATAAAATTCAACTTTGAAACTCAAACCAAGGACTTCAGCAAAGCCCTCTGCCAACATGTCTGCGCTTCTGCATGTTTTACTGAAGTTGTGATGGCACATGACTTAATGGTTAGAGTATTCAGCACACAGTCATGGGTTCAATTCCTGGTGGCACATTGTATCCCTGAACAAGACCTTTTATTTCATGTTCCTCCAGTCCATGCGTCTGGATCCAGGTATGCAAAGTTAGTAAACTTTGAGCAGTCCATAGAAGGTTTAAAAAAAAACAACTTTCAGGAACAATGGTGGTTTGTTGATGTAGAAGCTTGTAAGCTTTTCCCATATTGATATTTGATAAACTGGAAAATGTTATTTTATAGTTTATGGTTAGCAACTACGGTTGCTATGTATACAACCGTATATGTCACCTGGATTTTGCCTGCTCTATTCCCTAAATTTGATTTTATATATATATATATATATATAAGAAAAAAACCACCTTTTATCAATTCAAAATGAACAATTAAATTACACCATCTAGAAAATTACATATAACACGTGTTGTTAGTCTACCAAATATATATGTTTTTATTATATTTTGTGAAATTTTATTTAGTATTTCTGAATTGAATTTTTCCCTGTTAGTTAGGAATAACATTCCCTCAAATAATTATTACATATATGCACACACCATATGCTAGCTTTACTGAATGGTTTTTTTATTTTTTCTGTTTCAGTACAAGATGGGGCAACAATCCATACACTCGTGGTTCCTATAGCTACATCCATATCCATTCACACATCGAAGATATCTACACCTTACAGGAACCATTGCAAAGCCTGCACAGTAACAGTGTAAGTTTTAATACCTCTATCCATAATATTTACCTGAGCTAGTGCAGCTAACGAGGTCGTTCATTTGGAAATGACTGTAGCAAACAAAAGAAAAAAACAAATGGAAATAATTAAAAACACAAAAAAAGCTGCTCACTACATAACCTGCACAAACTGCCTACTAGTTTCCAATAATTTTTGTCATTTTATGCAAAAATTATTGGTGTTTAAGCCGGCCATATCCGGCCCAAATATCCTACATGTTTTACATTCAAACTGGCCATATCTAGCCCCTCACACCTAACCTACATTGACATTCTAAGAATAAACTATCACACCATTGAAACTTCAAAGCTGTAAGATAATGTATGATTAATTGAAAATAATTTGAGTGAAAAAAAAGTATTACATTTAACAGAGTAATCTGAACATCATCATCCTCATCATCATCATCATCATCATCATCATCATCATCATTATCATCATCATCATCATCATCATTATCATCATCATCATCGTTTAACGTCCGTTCTCCATGCTGGCATGGGTTGGACGGTTCGACCGGGGATCTGGGAAGCCAGAAGGCTGCACCAGGCTCCAGTCTTATCTGGCAATGTTTCTACAGCTGGACGCCAACCACTCCGTGAGTGTAGTGGGTGCTTTTTACGTGCCACCGGCACAGGTGCCAGGCGAGGCTGGCAACGACCACGTTCGGATTGGTGTATTTTACGTGCCACCGGCATGGAAGCCAGTCGAGGCGGCGCTGGCATCGGCCAACCCGGGTCAGCTCTGATTAGGCAGACCTTTGATTAAAATGCATTATTGCCCCGACCATCTTAAATGTTTTGTGAGTATGTAGGTTACATTATCTAATTGCTTTATTATTATTATTATTATTATTTAACCTTTTAGCATTTAAACTGTCTGTATTTGGCCCAGATATTCTACCCCTGTTCAAACCAGCCATATCTGGCTTCTCATACCTACTCTACAATGTCAGTCTATAATTAAACAACTACTTGTTGAAATCTTGAAGTTATGAAATAATGCACAATTCTTTTAGAATGCTAAAGAGTTAACCCTTTTGCATTGAAGCCAGCCATATCGGGCCCAAATATTCTACCTGTTTTATGTTCTTCAGAGTGGCTAGATCCAGCCTCTTGCACCTATCCCACAATGTAATTCTAAAAATAAACAATCACAGCATCGAAATCTTGAAGCTACGAGGATTTGGTTGATCCAAGGCTATAGTAGAAAGACACTTTCCCAAGGTGTCACACAGTGGGTCTGAACTAGGAACCATATGGTTGGGAAGCAAGCTTCTTAACTACACAGCCACATCTGCACTCTGTATATATATGTGTGTGTGTGTGTGTGTGTGTATATATATATATATTATATATATATATATATATATATATATATATATATAAAAATGTGTGTTGTCATTGGACTCTGCTGGGGCACTATCTTGAAGGGTTTAATTAAATAAATCAATTACAGTACTTGTTTTTGAACCTGTTATTTTGGCAGGCTGTTATCAGAACATAAACAAACCAACACAGGCTGTCAAACAGTGGGTTGGTGGGAGACGCACACACACACACTACTGGCTTCCACAACCAAATTCATTCACAAGGCATTGGTCAGCCCAGGGCTATAGTAGAAGGCACTTGTTCTAGGTGCCAGACAGTGGGATTGAAGCCAAAACTATATGGGTTGCAAAGCAGTCTTTCTAACCACTCAGCCATCCCTGTCCCTTTTATATATCTTCTTGCTTGAACTGTTCTAGTGTGTAATTGTCTTATATTTTTTTTTCTCCTTTTCTATTTCAGCCTCAAGTGTTATTCGCAGGTGAAGCCACTCATGAGTGTTTTTACTCTACCACGCACGGGGCCCTGTTGACAGGCTGGAGAGAAGCAGAGAGGATAAAAGACATGTACACTTTGACGACTTCATCGTCGTCGTCTTCATCACCCTCCAAAACTACAATATCCTCCACAGCTGCTTGTTGCCCAACACCTGTGGTCGCATCGTAGTAGTGATTGCTTCTTCTCTCTCTCTCTCTGAGATTTTTTTTTTTCCATTTTTTTTTTCCTGTTGTCACCAGCTGGGTTGGGTAGACCTCCATTTATAAAAGGTGACAATCAGCAAAGAAGGGAAAGGAAGTCTCCAAGGGGTTGGAGCAAGGACGGGACAAGACAAAACAAGACAGAATAAGACGGGACAGGGCAGTGAAACGAAAAGCAACGGAGGAACAGAGGAGCAAGTGGAATTTAAATTCTCCGATTAATGTTGCCTCGTGTATTGTTCATTCTGACATACAGACTGCCTGAACGTGTCCTCAGATCAGGGTCCTTCTGTCTGTTTGTATAGAATGAGTTTCCCTCTATGACTGCAATAATTTTTTTTTTTGCAAGTATAGAAGCAGTAATTTTTTTTTTTTTTGGTGTGCCTATAGATGCCATGTCTACAACTTAGTTCACACGTGACTAGGTGTATATGAATTATTATACTGCAAGGGAGATTGTTTTCCACTTACCTATAATTTAACTGGTCGAGATCATTGATAGGTTATTGAATGTCTGTATGCATCTGTTGTGATTAGCTCTCAGGTGCGTTTAGGTAATTAGGTACAATTAAAATACGCAGGTATCTATATTCATAAGTGTGTGCATGTGTATACAATAAAACATTTCTCATGGATAGTGACTCATAGCTGCATTTTTTTTTTAAATTTTAAATACTGATTCTTAGACGTTTTGTTTCAACACTCAAGTTTATTATATGCTAATATTTCAACCAACAAACTCCTGTACAGATGCCGATGAGGGAGTCACCACAACTACACTTTATGTGTTAGGTATAGCATTTAAATCTCCCTTATATATATCCTGTCCTGAAAGGGAACGGAGACGCGTTGGATAATGTAGTTCTAGATGTACAGGATAGTCATAGCTGTAAAATGCCTTTGATCTGAGATTTGATCACTTAGGACAGGCCCGGGGTTTAACACAACTGTGTATGTGTGTGTGTATTTCTATACTTAACTGATAGGGACTTTGCGGGGACACAATGAGAGAAACGAGTGCTGGATGACTTTTTCTCGTGTCTTCCCTTTGTCTTAAAGTATCCACAAACATATTCTTCGATCAATTCTAGCTTAATTGTATGTGTATATACATATAAATATATGTGTATATACATATAAATATATGTGTATATATATGTAAATATTTTCTGTATTTATCTAAAAAACAAAATATATATATATTCTTGTAGATTTGCATGCTACATTTCTACATAGTCAGAAGTGTGTGTGTGTGTGTGTGTGTATGTATGTATGTATGTATGTCTGTATGTATGTGTGTGTGTGTGCATCCACTTGTATATGTTGAAGCATATCTACATTATAATGACTGCATGTGCAGTCATAAATACAGCTGCATGTCTAAATGTGCACATTTCATTTACATTTTGAAAGCTGTGTGTGTGTGTATGTATGTGTGTGAGTGCTGCTGTTCAGCACATTCGTTGGGTCTCAAGCTTAAAGCACTTGTAGGCTGTATGCATATATCTCTCTCGTGTGTTTTTACAAAATATATGTATATATATATAAAAAAATTGGGTGCATTTTTATTATTTAAAATGTCAAAGATGTAACATCCTCAACTTTTTTCTTTCTTTCTTTCTTTTTTTTTCTTTTTTTTTTTTTTTTTGAAATATATAATTTCCTTCGTTAAAGATCCTCATCACCACAAATTTCCTTTCCTCTTTTCTTGTTAGAATTAAGGCCAAAAATGTACAGGTGTAACATGGCTTAGTAATTACAATAATACTAGGTTTCCCCACTTGTGGCTGTTGAGTTCATATCTAACTTTACATGTGTGGGCCCTTTTGGTTTTTGTTTTGTTGATTTTTTTTTTTCCCCTTCTACCCCTTAAGGCAAGATTTTTCACTCTGGTCAGCTTACAAAATAAATGCCCAGGCTGATTGAAATTATTTATTACTAATAGAAAAGCAGTGATGGAGTTGCAGAAACCTTGATGCCAAATGTAAAAATACCTTGTGCTATTTTGGTTCCATCCTTCCCACATTCTGTGCTCGAATCCAGCTGAGATCAACTTTGCCTTTTTATCCTTCTGGGGTGTTCAACAGAACAAAGTACCAGTCAATCGATTTCTAGGGTGGGGAGAATCAATACAATAAAGCACCAGTCAGTCACCTGTTCCTGCTCCTCAAAAATTTTTTTTTTTTTTGCCAGTGTAAGAAATTGTTAATATTAATCAGTTAGAAACAATGCTAGGAGACAGGTGCAATGAGTAGTGATATATATACACATACACACATACAAGTATTAAATATGTATGTATACAAATAAGGTAAAAATAGAATGACTAGTTATAGTAGGTGAGTGTGAGGTAGTGGACTTGCTTCCACCTGCTGGTTTAAATGCCTCGTACATACATGGTCATTGTGCTGGCTTTAACCCTTTGGCACTTAAACTGGCCATATCTGCCCCAAATATTGTGTGTTTTGTGTTCAAACTGGCTGGATCCAGCCTCTCACACCTACTCAATAATGTCATCCTGAAAATAAGCAGTCACATCATTGAAATCTTGAAGCTTCGAGAATAATACAGCGATTAGTTCAAAGCGATGTAAATATATAAACATTAGATTGCAAAGAGCCCTCAGAGTGTTGATGGGTTAAATTTAAACCAGTTGTGAATCTGGGTGTCTAACCTTGCACGTTTACATCACATGATGGTTAATATACCCTGGTTTTAATCAGGGTGGCGTTTGTCCACATGACACTTGATAAACTTCCTTTGTGTATGTATGTATGTGAATACATAACAATGTGGGTATAAATGCCTACAGAAGGAAGGGTATTTGATATATTAGGACTTTATTTATTCATCCAAAAGTTAACCCTCATTGCAACTTAGAATCCCACAGGCTCGGGTGTATGTACATATATACATTGAGAGATTCATTTGAAGCTGATGGTTCACTCCATTGCTTCTTAATTTCTTGCAATGTGTGTGTGGTGGCATTTGGAAGGTAATCTAGCCATAGAAACCATACCAAAACCGACCTGTAGCCTGGACAGTACTTCTGCTGGACATCTCCTGTCAACCTGCCAACTCATACCAGCATGGAAAACAGACATTAAATGATATATATGTCTCCAAATGTGCGTGCCTAAATTTAAAACAAATTTTGTTTTACCAGACTTAGAACTGTTCCCCACCACTTCCCACTTTTCCGCATCAGCTGGTTTTCATCCTAATGCAACAATCTGGAGCTAATTTGACTCTCTCCACGCTGCCCACCTCCCTCCATCCTTCCCAATGATTTGAACTAGGCTAAAAATAAAAGGCTTGTATATAGGGGTGTGTGTGTGGTGGTCTTTCTGTCTCATCACCTCCACCACCACCCTCTCTCTCTCTCTCTCTTTCTCTTCTATTTCTTTAGCAATGTGATGAGTGAGTGTAAAGCATTATGTCAGAAGACCTAAAGGACCTTGAAGTGTTTGGTTCCATCTCGACATTTCTAAGTCCAGATCTCACAGCAGACACCTTTTGTCTCTCTTCCTTCTGGAGTCAGTAAAGTAAACCTCAGTAAATTGGTCCTGCTCTTAAAGTAACGAAAATTATATGTATCAGTCAATATCTTTCCACCAGTGTTTGGCTTTGTGCCTTATTATTATTATTTTTATTATTAAGGTGGTAAACTTGTCTGAACCATTAGAACACCAGACAAAATGCTTAGCATTTCTTCCAGATATGTGTGGAGTTGAAATTCCAACGAGTCTGACTTTGCCTTTTGTCCTTTTGGGAGTTGATGAATATTGGGGTCGATGTAATCTACTTGCATCTCTCACTAAAATTGATGGTCCTGTGCCAAAATTTGAAATCATTGTTATTTATTATTATTATTATTATTATTATTATTAAGGTAGTGAGCTGTCAGAATTGTTAGCATGATGGACAAACCGCTTAAGTAGCATTTCGTCTGATTTACATTCTGGGTTCAAGTTCTCTTGAGGTCAACTTTACTTTTCATCTGGTCAGAGTTGATGAAATGAGTGCCAGTTAAGCAACGGAGTTGATGTTACTGACCATCAAATTTCAGGCCTTGTGTCCATAATAGAAAGCATTATTGTCAGGTTGGTGGATTGACAGAACCATTGGAGCATCAGACAGAATATCTTGTTATATTTCATTCAGTTCTTTGTATTGATTTCAGATTCTGCTATGACCAATTTTGCCTTTCGTCCTTTCAGAATTAATGAAATCAAATTCCTGGGTCAACTTAATTGTTGGTCTTGTGCCTACAAAATTAGAAGCAGTTATTAGGGCAATGGTCAGCTCTGGGATTATAGTAGAAGACACTTGCCCCTGGGTATCACAAAGCTATTTATGCACACGAATACACATGTAGACACATACTTGATCTGAGATCTTGTATCATTAAAGAGATAATAGCCTTTTTAAAACACACACACACACACACACACACACACACACACACACACACACACACACACACACATATCGTCGTCGTCGTCGTCGTCGTCGTCGTTTAGCGTCCGTTTTCCATGCTAGCATGGGTTGGACAGTTCTACTGGGGTCTGTGAAGCCAGAAGGCTTCATCAGGCCCAGTCAAATCTGGCAGTGTTTCTACGGCTGGATGCCCTTCCTAACGCCAACCACTCCGTGAGTGTAGTGGGTGCTTTTTACGTGCCACCCGCACAGGTGCCAGACAGAGCTGGCAAACGGCCACGAACGGATGGTGCTTTTTATGTGCCACCGGCACGAGGGCCAGGCGAGGCTGGCAATGGACATGAACGGATGGTGCTTTTTACGTGCCACCGGTACGAGGCCAGTCGGGGCGGCACTGGCATCTATATATATATATATCACTATAGACCCTCTTGTTTTCTTTTTTCATTATATTTTCAATCTTCTGTGAAAGCATGTGGCCTGGCAGTTATGGTGTTGCACTCCTGATTGTAAGCTCGTGGTGTCAATCAGATGTCCGTGTTCTTGAGCAAAGTATTTCATTTCATGCTGCTCCAGCTTACTCTGCTGTAATACGAGTCCTAGCAACACCTGGGCAGTTGACCCAATAAAGGACCAACATCCCATTCACAGGTGTGTTATAATTTCTTCCATTTGCTCTGGAAACTAGGGGTCTCTATCCTTACAAGTCCTAGAGCTCATGTCAGATTTAACCCTGTCGTTACTGTATATATTTTGAGATGCTCTGTGTTTCTTTCAATTAATTTTAAATATAACACAGAATTTAGTAAAATAACTTGGTTATCATTCACCTAGTGTTAGGAACATAAATTGTGACTAAGGTTTGGTGGAAGATTTTAATTTAAAACTTATGGAAACAAGACATTTGTACTCAGAACCAGAGCCGGTTTCAGCCGGGTTGGTAACGAAAAGGTTAACCCTTTCACATTTAACCCAGCCATATCTGGCCAAAATATACCTCCTGTTTTTACGTTTTAACTGGCCTGATCTAACCTATCACACCTGCCTACAATGCCCAAAATCTCTAAGCTATTAGACAATACATAATCACTTCAAATAAGAATAAATAAGCTTTACATTTGGCAGAGTAATTTGAATGCTAACAGTTAATCCTTAGCTGATCTTTCTGACAATACCTTTGAAGTAATCGAACCCATTTCAAAGGTAACAGTGCCTGTGTGTTTGTTTTCCAAATTGGCTGTGTTATTCAGTCGCACTGTTATTTTGTGTGTGTGTGCGTGTGTTTGAATTTACAGAATCTTTTTTTATTATTTTATGAGTGTTTTCTGTTGTTACTCAGTTTTGTTTCGGCTCTTGTGAAGAAGGAAAACTGGGGAACACCAGAGTAATCATCATCATCACCATCGTTTAACGTCTGTTTTCCATGCTAGCATGGGTTGGACGGTTTGACCGGGATCTGGGAAGCTAGAAGGCTGCACCAGGCTCCAGTCTAATCTGGCAGTGTTTCTACAGCTGGATGCCCTTCCTAACACCAACCACTCCGTGAGTGTAGTGGGTGCTTTTTACGTGCCGGGCAAGGCTGGCAACGGCCACGATCGGTTGGTGCTTTTTACGTGCCACCGGCACAGGTGCCGGGCAAGGCTGGCAATGGCCATGATCGGTTGGTGCTTTTTACGTGCCACCAGCACAGGGATCACAGCTACAATTTCCATTGATTTTTGATGTTGATGTACTTGACTCAATAAGTCTCCCCAAGCACAGGGTCGAAACGGTGTTTCTTTACTTGCCACGGAGCGAATCCTCTCCTTCAAATCTCTCTCTCTTATAAATACACATGTGCACACACATACATATAGCTTAATCTGTCTATTTGAGCTGTCCAATAGCACTCCGGCTGTTTGTCTGCCAACCTCTCTCATATCACTGTGCTGTGAGTGGTAATCTACCCTAACCCTACCCTTGTTCTGTGTGTACATACATTTCTCCACTATTTCTCTCTTCCTCTCTTGGGACGCACACAAGCTAATTCTCCATCCATCCATTCACACACCATATTGCCCGCCCCATCCCCGACTCCATTTATTTTTTTTTAATTTTCTTTGTTGATGTTGTACTCTCTCTCTTTCTCTCTCTCTTCCCCCTTAACAATCCACCTTCGACTGTTTTTACTTTTATTCATCACCTATCCATATTCTTTCCACCAGCTCTCTCTCCCCTCTTTCTCTCTCTCTTCTCCCTGTAAAAAAGTAGCAGTGGAGAAGCCACAGAAAAATAATAAATAAAATGAAATAAAATATTGTTCATATTCATAAATACTTTTTTGTAAAATAAAATTTAAGGAAAATAAAATTAAAAATATATATATTTGAATTTCCTTTTCAATTATTTCATTTGTATTTTTCTCTAAATCTATTTAATACATTTTTTAAAGTCTTTGTGTATGTCTCATTTCATATATGTGTGTGTGTGTGTGTATATATATATATATATATATACATACACACATAGATAAATTCCTCTATTTACATAATATCAAGGTCCCTTTCATTCTTTTGTTGTCTTGCCACTTCTATCACTATATATATAAATACAAAATGGGACAAGAATGCAAAACATCCGGACAGTTTGGTGATACAAAAATGAGACAACAAAACATCCAGACAGATGATACAAAGAAACCAAAGACGGGTCATTCGAAGTTTTCTTTCCTCAGTCGAGTACCAGATTATCTTCGCAATTTCAGTTGATTATAACTTGAGATTGCTCCAATCTGGCCAGCTCCAAGGAAAAACTTAGCTAAGAGCATTAGATTCCTTGGAAGAAAGCAGTGAATGTATACAAAAACAAGGATGGAAAAAAAACGAACAATGTTACACAAATAAAATAAAAATAATAACAGGACATAACATGTATATAAAATTAAAGAGAGGAGAAAAATTCAAAGACTGATGTATGTATTCATTCAATCCATATTAACGAAATTCTCCATAGTTTACAAGGTACATACATAGATGCATTCATCTATATGATATATAAAAATTTCTAAGAATTTATAAATATATAAAAATTCATATACAAATAAAAATCTATAAACACATAAAAATTCATAAATATAAATATATAAGAAGTGTAAGTCCATAAATGTACTTGCAAAGTCCAAATGAAGAGGGTGATAAAGTGAGTGTAATATGATGCATAAGGAGTCTGGAACATGTATAAAATCTTATGGCATTTGAATTTATTTTCTCCTCTCCTAATTTTATTTTCCCGAAACTCTATCAGAGCCCTGCTCAGTTGAGCTGTATAAAGAGGATATATCTATATCACTTATTTCTTTGTTTTATATATATATATATATATATATATATACTTCTAATATGGGATAAAAAATTTTTCCCCAAAAGAATTTTCATCAAAGTGGCCAGCATATTAAAATACCTTGAAAGGTGAAAATTATAAACAATTGTAAACAAGGGCAAAAGAAAACAAATTTCTATGCCAATATGCTGAGAATAGACTTTAAATCGTCAATTACCACATTACAATATACATTCACCGTGAATACATGTCGTGCTGAAATCGAGGAAGGCAAGCTAACAGAATTTTTTTTAAAAATTTAATCTCTATATTGAATCAATTTCGGGATTAATCCCATGGATTTTCCCCTCTTCCATAGAGAATATAAGAAATAAATGAAATCACCCATGGAAGAAGCAAAAGTCATGTGTACACATAAGTACCCCAGTTATATTCAAATGTAAAATCCTTTAGCAAGCCTCAGCATACATGTGACTGGTCACAAACCACTGGCTCTCTGCCCCATAATTGTTTATATATGCATACATACATACATATATTATAAATAACTGGTTGAATCCCTCCAGTTTTGGTCCAAAAAAGTAGTCACAGTTTTGTGATGGCATTCTTCACCCAATGAGATGACATCTGGTGTACAGCAGGGAAACTGAAAGAAGCCCATCGTATATATGTTTGTGTTTGTCCCCCCCCACCATCAACATTGCTTGACAACCGATGTTGGTGTGCTTATGTCCCTGTAACTTGGCAGTTCAGCAAAAGAGACCAATAGAATAAGTACCAGGCTTACAAAGAATAAGTCTTGGGGTTTATTTGTTTGACTAAAGGTGGTGCTCCAGCATGGCTGCTGTCAAATGACCAAAACAACTGAATAGAAGAATGTATATATATACTATTTACTCTTTTACTTGTTTCAGTCATTTGACTGCGGCCATGCTGGAGCACCACCTTTAGTCGAGCAAATCGACCCCAGGACTCATTCTTTGTAAGCCTAGTGCTTATTCTATCTGTCTCTTTTGCTGAACTGCTTAGTTATGGGGATGTAAACAAGCCACCATCGGTTGTCAAGCGATGTTGGGGGAACAAATACACATACACATATATACGACAGGCTTCTTTCAGTTTCTGTCTACCAAATCCACTGTCAAGGCTTTGGTCAGCCTGAGGCTATTGTAGAAGATACTTGCCTAAGGTGCTATGCAGTGGGACTGAACCCGGAACCTTGTGGTTGGTAAGCAAGCTACTTACCACACAGCCACTCCTGGGCCTATATATATATATATATATATATTTTTTTTTTTTCTGTAGTTTCAGCTGAGAGCTGTGGCCATGCTGATGCAGTGCCACGCATCAGGACCCCTAAGTAACAGTTGAAGGACAGGTGTCAATTCATGTATATTTAATAAAATGTACATGTCTGAGTAGCTCAAGAGCAGATTAATATATTCAGCTGGGTCTAATTGTTTGCATGCACTGCGGGGAATATCATTCTGCCAATACTTCTGTACCAAGGTTGATATTCACATAATATTGCTGTGTGTGTGTGTGTGTGTAAGGCGACAAGCTGGCAGAAACATTAGCACACCGGGTGAAATGTTTAGTGGTATTTCGTCTGCTGCTATATTCCGAGTTCAAATTCTGCCGAGGTCAACTTTGCCTTCCATCCTTTCGGGGTTGATAAATTAAGTACCAGTTATGCACTGGTGTCGATGTAATCGACTTAATCCCTTTGTCTGTCCTTGTTTGTCCCCTCTATGTTTAGTCCCTTGTGAGTAGTAAAGAAATAAGAAACGTTAGCACACCGGGCGAAAAATTTAGCGGTATTTCGTCTACTGCAAAGTTCTGAGTTCAAGTTCCGCCAAGGTCGATTAAATAAGTACCAGTTGCGCACTGGGGTCGATATAATCGACTTAATCTGTTTGTCTGTCCTGTCCTTGCTTGTCCCTTCTATGTTTAGCCCCTTGTGAGCAATAAAGAAATAAGAAATATTAGCTCGCCGGGTGAAATGCTTAGCGGTTTTTCGTCTGCCCTTACATCCTGTGTTCAAATTCCGCCAAAGTCGACTTTGCCTTTCATCCTTTTGGGGTCGATAAATTAAATACCAGTTACGCACTGGGGTCGATATAATCGACTTAATCCCTTTGTTTGTCCCCTTGTGAGTAGTAAAGAAATAGGTATTTTGTCTATCTCTATGTTCTGAGTTCAAATTGCGCCAAGGTCGGTTTGTTAAGTACCAGTTGCGTACTGGTTCAATCAAATCAACATTCATTTGTGTCTCTCACACAATGTCAAGACAAGGAGACAAACACACATACCTACGTATGTGTGCGTGCGCACACAATAGGCTTCTTTCAGTTTCTGTCTACCAAATCCACTCAGGAGGCCTTGGTTGGCCTGAGACTATAGTAGAAGATACTTGCCCAAGGTGCCACACAGAGGGACTGAACACGGAACCATGTGGTTGGGAAGCGAATGTCTTTCCACACAGTCACGCCTGTGCCTAGAGTATCAAATTTGTTCGTTTTTAAGATAGCATGGCTTGACTTCATAGGGGTTTAGCAGCTATTTCAGGCAGGTCGTGCGATGACATTTGAAGCCTTGCTCGTCGTCTTGAAATTCGTATGTTTACAATTGGTTTTCTTCCACATTTTTCTGACGTTATTAATTTATTTTTATCACTACTTTTAAGATAGTATCACATCTCCAACGCAGTATCATAAGACGATTTTAGTATTTATTTATTTTCTTAGTTTCATTGAGGGAGAAGGAAAAGATGTCTGGAATGAAAGAGAGACATATAATAATGTGATTTAAAAATTGCTTTGCACGCCATCTTAGTTCGGAAGACACGCAATTCTCTGAAATAATTTGAGAAATGTGTGTACAGAAAATGATGGCGCAGCTAAGTCTTCTTCACATACAGCTTTGCTCTAAGCCTGGCAATCTTCCCCCTGTTTACGTGGAGCCAAGCGCATAGAGTAAACAGTCAATAAACAAGAAACTGTAAAAAGTGAATGGCTTAATAAAGATATGCATTTACGTTATATCATACAAACAAACAAAAATTAAAATGATATTTTCAACCAAGCCTTGAACTAAATTTCTATTGTTAGACTAGACTACGTTGTATCACGTTTTTTTTTTTGTTTTTGGTCTGTATGATTACAAAATGGAAGTGGGGAAAATTATCGTCTGCAATCGTTTTAATCCGCCGCTTGCGTTGTTCGCATTGATTTCTCTTCAAATTGAAGATCAACATTTGATCACTTATAACAGTGCTTTTCAACATTTTTGCTGGAGCGGAACCCCAAAGGAAACATTCCACTGGCTCGAGGAACCCCTGTGCAATAATTTAATAGTCTTATGCACACATATCTGCACAGGAGAATTAGAAATTACTGCCGATTTTAGCAGTTTTGTAACTTCTTGCGGAACCCCTGGACTGTACTGGCGGAACCCCGACATGTGGATAAGCGCTGCCCTTACCCATACGGGTGTTTCAGGCCTTTACAGGTTTATACAGCAGATCCAAATGCGCCGCCCCCTATGGAAGTATCGCCAGGGGCTTACTTTCCTCTTAACTCCATCCTAGCTAAGCTACTGAGAAATTATTTATTTTAAACTATTTTATTTTTCATTTTGTTGACTGTCCCACCTGCAGGTCATGCACTATTTATCTTCATATGAAATCACCACGTCGCGCACTTAATGATGCATGTGCCTAGTCTACCCTTATCAGACGGGTAGTCATGATGGGTTTATTGGACTTCGTATATTTTGATGGCATGCGCTGCTCTCTCATTCAATAATTATGATTTCTTTTATTATCCCCAGGGGTGTAAGTAGATAAGGGAGACACCACCACCTCAGATTAGTAGTTTTTTTTCTTCTTTTCTCCATGCTCGAAAAAGTTAAATCTCTCCTCGACTTACCGTCACAAGTGTGCCCCATACTGACTTCCTCATAATTTTCAGAAAAATGGATATTTTTAAAACTCTTTTACTTGTTTCAGTCATTTGACTGTGGCCATGCTGGAGCACCGCCTTTAGTCGAGCAAATCGACTCCGGGATTTATTCTTTGTAAGCCTAGTACTTATTCTATCGGTCTCTTTTGCCGAACTGCTAAGTTACAGGGACATAAACATACCAGCATCGGGGGGACAAACACAGACACACAATGACACACACACACACACACATACATACACATATATATATATATATACGACGGGCTTCTTTCAGTTTCCGTCTACCAAATTCACTCATAAGGCTTTGCTTGGTCCAAGGCTATAGTAGAAGACACTTGCCCAAAGTGCCATGCAGTGGAACTGAACCCGGAATCATGTGGTTCGTAAGCAAGCTACTTACCACACAGCCACTCTTACGCCTATGATTTTCCAGAAATACTCTTCTGATCGTATAAATTACAATTATAGTGGGATTTGTTGAGAAAAATCTGTTCATGGGTGGCGAGGAGGAGTTTCATTTAATCCACACCAATCTATTTTGTTTCTCCATAAGGGTACTTTTTTATTAATGAAAATTTCTACAAATATCTTTCAGATGAAAGTTTGAAAAAATTATGCGATGTGCGCGTCAATACATATGTGTGCGTACCAATCTTTTTCTTTTTGTTTTTCTTTTTTTACATACCAAATTTCGATATATATTTCTTTACTGCCCACAAGGGGCTAAACATAGAGGGGATAAACAAGGACAGACAAACGGATTAAGTCGATTACATCGACCCCAGTGCGTAACTGGTACTTAATTTATCGACCCCGAAAGGATGAAAGGCAAAGTCGACCCCGGAGGAATTTGAACTCAGAACGTAACGACAGAAGAAATACCTGTTTCTTTATTACCCACAAGGGGCTAAACACAGAGGGGACAAACAAGGACAGACATAGGTATTAAGTCGATTACATCGACCCCAGTGCGTAACTGATACTTAATTTATCGACCCCGAAAGGATGAAAGGCAAAGTCGACCTCGGCGGAATTTGAACTCAGAACATAACGGCAGACGAAATACCGCTAAGCATTTCGTCCGGCGTGCTAACGATTCTGCCAATCTATATCTATACACTCTGAAAGGCATTCGTGGAAAGTTATGAGGATTTTAAGTCGTGCGAAAGTAAGCATTTGTGTAGGTATGATGCCTTTCGTCTTCCTCACGCAAACTAACTTTTAAAATCTTGAAAATCTTATTTCGTATTTTCTATTCATTGACGCAGACGATCGTTTTTCGTTCGTCAGACTCAATAAACTGTCTTACTAAGAAATAAAGACATTAACTTGACTAGTGATTACAGCCCGAGAGTTTATGGGAAAGCGATAATTATATTGTTTTACTGAGCTGTAAATAGAGAAACAGTTTTTTTTCTCTCTTCTACCACATAGAAAGAAGCGGACATTTTCAATGAAATTACTCGTTGCGGATCTTAAAATCGTGAAGACAATACCAGACTCCATTATTAAATCACTTTAGCGTGGTGATTTGGCAGAAACAGAGTGACGGCTTTACAATATATTTAGTCTCGTCCCTCTGTTTTGATGAAGTAATAAGTCGTATCGAGTTCATTCGATCGATTGAATCGATCAAGTACGATGACTAGATTGTGGTTCGATGCTTATGTAAGAAACCATTATACTTATATACAGGCGTATGGATATTTTTGAATGGAATCTTCTACAAATACCTTTTTGGTTGCGTAAATTACGATTACATCGGAATTTAACGTGGAAAAAAAATTGATGGGTGCACACACATACCTACTGACATGCGTCGAAGAATTTTAGTCAAACTTATACGACACCAGAACTTGTTTTTTGTAAAGCCCTCTACTTATTCTATCGGTCTTCTTTTGCCGAACCGTTAAGTTACGAGGATGTGAACACACCAACACCGGTTGTCAAGCGGTGATGGGGGACAAAGATGCACACACACACACACACATGTATATATGTATGTATGTATGTATGTATGTATGTATGTATGTATGTATGTATGTATGTATACAATGGGTTTCCGTCTACCAGATCCACTCACAAGACTTTGGTCAACCCGAGGCTATAGTAGAAGACACTTGCCTAAGGTGTCACGCAGTAAGACTGAACCTGGGACCATATGGTTGGGAAACACGCTTCTTACCACACAGCCACGCCCGTAGAAAATTTCATTAAAAAAATCTATTTTTCTGAAAGTTATGAGGAAACAAAATTGGTGGTGGGTAACCCACTTGTGTAAGTATACCGACATCTTTATATATAAAACTGTAGTTGTGTGAGTGCCTGTCCCCTTCGATTTAGATTCCTAACTACTCCCACATTTTGCGGTGCAGTTTAACCAAAACCGGGTATCTTATAGTCGTGATTCATATCGAGCCCTTCTGGGTATTAGCGCGCGTCTACAATGAGTCTACGATTTTAAAAATAATTTACCATCATTTTATTCCATTTTCATGCATATTTTTTTAAAGGGAGTAACTCTCTAAAAATGTCTACGATGAGTCAACGATTTAAAAAAAATATACCATCATATTTTTTCCATTTTTAATGCATTTTTTTGCTATTTTTTGGCTATAACTCTCTAAAAATGCTGTATAGTTATTTCCCTTACAAATCCGAGCAACGCCGGGCGATACTGCTAGTTAATTATAAAAAAAATAATAACTAAGGCGCAGGAGTGGCTGAGCGGTAAGTAACTTGCTTACCAACCACATTGCTCGACTAAAGGCGGTGCTCCAGCATGCTTGCAGTAAATGACAGAAACAAGTAAAGAGTAAAGAGTAACTTATATTTGTTTTAATAAATGGTTTGTACATATTTTTTTTTACATGTATTTGATTTTGTTTTTCAGTATAGGTTTTTAGGTGGGGTTTTTTTCTTTTCAATTTCTGTGCTTTTAAATATGTTCGCTAAGACCGACGTAAAATCGGAAGAGTCGACTGAAGTTGAGGTTTATTTATTTATTTATTTATTTTCCATTAATTTCTTTTAAAAATGAAAGTAAACAACGTGAGGTCGAAGAAGCTGTAACTTGAAACAAAATAAGTTGAGGTACACTCGTACTCCATTCTACTCCGCCGTCACTCCTTGCCGCTGTTATGTAAAACAAATGAAAAACCAGCTTACACATGAACCCAGTTACAACAACAAACAATAATCTCGCATTCCAAAATTTAAACATGGAATTCTGAGATAAACTCTCCTACATTCTATCCGCCCTTTAAATTGAGGCATGTACCAAAGCTAGATAAACGAATTTCTAATTTAATTTTCAGTCACTAAAACCCTTTCAAAAAGTGCTCTCATCCTAGTGATATTATTTTTCTCTAGCTGTAAACAACAGTTCGTCGACAGCAGCTATCTAATTGACATGCAATTAAGTGTTTTCTAATAAACCAAAACTTTCTTACTTGTACTTGTGATGGCGTTCACCCAGGGCGTGTTGAGCCGGCTTCTTCTCTCATAGAAGAAGTTTCGTGGGAATATTGAATTCACAAGCGGTTCCCGACATCCCGCATGCATATTCCGAGTGACGGGACGCCCTGTTTGCTGCGGAGTCTCCACAGACGCAGGGACAGAACGACCTCGAAGCCGCCGGTTGCCGATCAGATGCCTCTTGGAATTTTCACCAGAGCCCCGTTGGCCAGGCTTCGGCCCTAATACCGCTCGGTGCCAGACCAATTCGCCTTGGGTAGCTCTACCAGGAACCGAAGTTCCCGACAGCATAGCTATGACTCTGCCTGTTTACACCACCCTACCGCTTCCATATAACCAAAACGTTATATGGAAATATGGAAATACAATCAACATATACAAATTTACCGACAACACACATACAATTAACAGTTTTAACGTTGATTCAATTAAACAATTGCATGTGTGGTTGATTGCTATTGTTGGGTTGTTGAACAAAGATATATTTCGTTGGCTGTGTGAATAATAACAGAAGCGAAACCAACGAACTTGTCTTGATTTAAATTTTATAAGTTTTGTTCTCAATAAGTTTCTCACAGCTTATAAATTTAAATCAGGACAAGATTTTGTTGTTGAAACTATTTTACTTGTTCCTCAAGAAATAATAACAAATGCCATGAAATGCAATGAATGCACGGAAGACTACATTGGACAAACTAAACTCACTTTAAGAATGACATTAACAATTTATCGTCAACAAATACGTGATCCCAAAACTAGACAAATTCCACTTGGGAAACATCTGGATTCATGTGCGAAAAATAAATCTTCAAATTTCTTGTCTTCCCACTCTATCAACATGCAGACAATACTCCAGATCAAACAAGAGTTAATAAGGAAAGTTCGTTTATTAAAAAGAAAAAAATACATAACTGTTTTGACGTTGATTCAATTAAACATATGTGGTTGATTGCTTACCAACCACATCAGTAATATACGATTCTCCTTTTTCTATGAATTAATTATTGTAGAGTATCTGCTTGGACTTGTTCTTAAGAAAACAAAAATCCATGTAGCAGCTATCATTGTTAGACCGTGTTAACAAAAAAGGAATATGTTTTTGCCTATTCAATGGGAGGGTACTTGCACTTATTGATAGCACTATTGTTCGACAGAATAATAAGCAATAATTATCTATAACGCTTTTATGTAAACAATTATTATATCACTTATTCATATCTCTCTTTTCTAATTTTCATGGAGAAAAGCTTTCATGTAACCTCGTGCAACTATCACATAACTTGATATATGAATGTAGACCAATCAATAGGTACATTAACAAATAACGTTCTGAACTATATTCCTACCTTAAAAACAAACTATTTTTACAACAATGGCCAGAATAGATATAATTCCCGACACAATTTTCTTATAGTATACACTTTTGAAAATCTGCATGTGAAACCGGTGAAGTGTATTCAAATATCTTAAAATGTAATTAAATTCTAATTAATTCTAATATATTCTCTACATTTTCAATTTAATTTCTTGTTTGTTTGTGTTTGTTTGTGTTTGTCCCTCACCAATGGTTGACAACCAGAGTTTTGGTTTGTTTACGGCTTCGTAAGTTAAGAGATTCGGCAAAAAGAGGCCGAGAGAATAAGTGTCAGGCTTTAAGATATAATAAAATATTGGGGGTTTGTTCGACTAAACTCTTCAAGGTGGTGCTCTAGCATGGTCGCAGTCCAATAACTGAAACATGTCTCTCTCTCTCTCTCTCTCTCTCTCTCTCTCTCTCTCTCTCTCTATATATATATATATATATATATATATGTATATAATAGTTGTATACTGTCAATTTAACGTGACAGTAGGGGATTACACCACCGCTGTTTAGCCCTAGGAAGCAAGCATCGAACGCTTCCTGTCGGCTTCGACACATTTACTGTGTCCTTATATATTTACGAAGGGGAGACAAATACCCCCAACAGCCAGGCCTGCATCTAGAGACACGCATGTTTCAGGGTCTTTACCCATCATCGGTCTAGAGTAGCAGAAGCCTGCTAGCTGCAGATATCCGTCTCGACTTCGTAAATATATATATCTAATTTTCAGTGAAGTATATTCACTGATCACCAAAATCAGAAATATTAAATTTCTAAATATCTCATAGAGATATGTACGGTGTATATATATATATATATATACGTGTAACATAAATAGTTGTATGTGGGATCTTGTGCACACAGACAAGTTGTATAGCTTAGTTATTCACATAGAAGGGACGCTCTTCAGACCAACTGAATATATATTTCTTTATTGCCCACAAGGGGCTAAACATAGAGGGGACAAACAAAGACAGACAAAGGGATTAAGTCAACTACATCGACCCCAGTGCATAACTGGTACTTTATTTATCGACCCCGAAAGGATAAAGGCAAAGTCGACCTCGGCGGTGTTTGAACCCAGAACGTAACGACAGACGAAATACTGCTGAGCATTTCGCCCGGCGTGCTAACGTTTCTGCCAGCTCGCCGCCTTAACCAACAGAATATAAATTTGATATTTATTTTTCTAATGATAAGCAAATTAGAATTGAATTTTAAATATATTTACATTTGTTTAAAACAACAACAAAAACACAAGCAACAAATACTGCTGCTGCTGCTGCTGTTACGATGTTCGTACTGGGCGAATGAACGCGAAAGCAAATAGATTTCAGAGAGGTCTTTAACCTACGGTTGGACGACCAGACCTCTCTTCCGTCTATGATTAAATGTCAAAATGTCTGAAGTTTGCTATTGTTAACAAGAGGATGAAGTGTTTTCAGTCTATTAACTTTAACTTTTAGAGAAGAAAGCTTTGCGCTCGCACGCCCCAACACCTCCAACCTACCCCTACACTAACGCACGCACACACACACATACGCACGCACACACACACATACGTACACACACATGCGTACACACTCAGGCACAGGCATGGATGTGTGGATAAAAAGATCGTTTTGCAGTCACGTGGTTTCAGGTTCTGTCCCACTGCGTGGCACCTTGGGCAAGTGCCTACTACTATAGCTCCGGGTTCAATTTGGAAGACGGAAACAGTACGGAAGCCCATGGTATTCACACACACGCACATATATGTTGAGACCCCCTTTGGTCATGACTGACCGTGGGATTGCACCTAGAAAGTTACCCTCCCAGGCACAAGTCCGGGCAAGGTTGTTTATGGAAGACCAGCAGTCGCCCATGCATACCAGCCTCCCCTCTCCACGCCACAAGTGTTATCCAAGGGAAAGGCAAAGGGGCCGATACAGCTTGGCACCTGTGGCATCGCAACTCATTTCTACAGCTGAGTGAACTGGAGCAACCTGAAATAAAGTGTCTTGCTCAAGAACACAACACGCAGCCCGGTCCGGGATTCGAACTCACAACCTCACGATCGTAAGCTCAACGCTCTAATCACTGAGCCATGTGCCTTCACATATATGGATGGATGGATGGATGGATGGATATTACTATTATGTCAGTTAGGCATAACGATATTAATAATCTGGTGTTAGAACTCAAAAAGCAGAAGACACTTGTCTAAGGTGTCGCGTTGTGAGAAACGGCGCAGTTGCAAGTCTGAATATATTATAGAGGGTCTGTGCTACAGCGGTAATTCGTTTGGGGAGTCATCTAAGAGATGTAAGATCGAATGCAGCTAGGGCTTTGCCGTGCTATTTTTAGTTTTTCTTTTTTGCTCAAGCTTTCAGTGTGTGCATATATTTGATTTATCAAACGTATCTACCTACTCGTAAGGGCAGTTTGATGTAAAATAACATGTGTTAACTTGTAGAAAGAGAAACAGCGATAGCTCAGGAGAGAGATGGAGAGAAAGAGAGAGAAGGGGAGAAAGGCAGGGACAGAGAGATAGAGAGAGAAGGAGAGAGAAAGAGAAAGAGAGAGAGAAAGGTGAATGAGATAGAGACAAAGAGAAAGGAAGAGGAAACGTGAGAATGAGACAGGGAGAGACGTTGAAAGAGAGACAGATACTGAGAGAGAGAGAGAGAGACAATGAAGAAGAGAGAGGGAGATATTGAAACAGAGAGCGAGAGAGAGAGGATAAGACTGGGGAGAGAGAAAGAGAAAACATGGGAAGAAAGAGAATGAGAGAGAGACATTATGAGCGAGAGACATTGAAAGAGAGATATTGAGAGAGAGAGAGAGAGGAAAAGAAAGAGAGAGAAAAGGAGAGACAGACACTGAGAGAGAGAGAGAGACAATGAAGAAGAAAGAGGGAGATATTAAAACAGAGAAAGAGAGAGAGGATGAGACAAGGGAGAGAGAAAGAGAAAAACATGGGAAGGAAGAGAATGCGAGAGAGACGATGTGTGTGAGAGAGAGAGAGACATTACGAGAGAGAGAGACATTACGAGAGAGAGAGAGACATTGAAAGGGAGATATTGAGAGAGAGAGAGAGATTGAGAGAAAGAAGAAAAAGAGAGAGAAAGGGAGAGAGAGAGAGAGACAATGAAGAAGAGAGAGGGAAATATTGAAACAGAGAAAGAGAGAGAGGATGAGACAGAGGGAGAGAAAGAGAAAAACATAGGAAGAAAGAGAATGAGAGAGAGACAATGTGAGAGAGAGAGAGAGACATTATGAGAGAGATACATCGAAAGAGAGAGAAAGAGGAAAAGAAAGGGAGAGACAGACACTGAGAGAGAGAGAGAGAGAGAGAGAATGAAGAAGATAGAGGGAGATATTGAAACAGAGAAAGAGAGAGAGAGAAAGAGAAAAACATAGGAAGAAAGAGAATGAGAGAGAGAGACATTATGAGAGAGAGATATTGAAAGAGAGATATTGAAAGAGAGATACTGCGAGAGAGATTGAGAGAAAGAGAGAGAGAGAGGGAGGGAGAGAGACAGGCAGACAGAAAGAGTGGGAGAGAGATAAAGTGTATGTCAGTTGTAGTTAGCGTCAAGATGAATTAATGGCGACTTGGTGGTTAGATAAAGTATAAGAACA
>NC_043010.1:67551777-67571777 GCF_006345805.1 Octopus sinensis
GTCACTTAGATGGCATGCACTGCTCTCTTGTTCAATAATAATAATAATAATAATAATAATAATAATAATAATAATAATAATAATAATAATAATAATAATAAATGCCCTGATGCAGTACCAGGCAGTGGTACTTTCTCTGCCTCCATGCCTCCACCGCCATTGCCGTTGTTATTTGGAAGCAAATGAACGTGTTAATCCAGCTTCGAGGAAGATTCGAATTTGCCACGTTTGTACTCAAGGAAAAAAAACAAAAAATCAAACACAATGTAGAAAATCATGCTTCACTTCGATTACCTTACAACTATCGCAGGGCGAAGCGCTCTTCACGAACGCAGGTTCGTGGGATGGTTGTGATTTGTAAACAGCTTTCTGTAAGAACTGGAAAGAGACGTATGAACACGCATTGTGCCTGTCGAAATAAAACGGAAGAGAATACAAATGCATTGCGAATGTCAACCAAGTTATATGTTGGTCTGAATGCCACATCTCACACCAATGCCATGCAATTTTGCTGCAATTTTCCTGTTTTTTGCTGTGGAATACATCGGAACAGTTCAGCATCCGCTTCATTCATCTTGTGGCAGAAAAGTAAAGCATGTCCTTAGACAATACAGTTCTATATTTAAGAGATGAGGAATTATATTTTCTTTCTTTCTTTCTTTCTTTCTTTATTCCCTTCCTTCTTTCTTTCCTTCCTTCCTTCTTCCTTCCTTCCTTCCTTCCTTTCCTTTCGTCCTTCCTTTTTTTCCTTCTTTCTTTCTTTCTTTCTTTCTTTCTTTCTTTCTTTCTTTCTTTCTTCCTTCCTTCCTTCCGTCTACCAAACCCACTCTCAAGGTGCCACACAGTGGGACTGAACCCGGAATCATATGGTTGTGAGACAAGCTTCTTACCACACAACCTCTCCTGCGCGTATATATGTATATGTTTGTTTACGTCCTGTAACTTAGCGATTCTGCAAAAGAGGTCGATAGAGTAAGTATCACACCCAAAACTAAACTAACAAACAAATTAAAAAATGTAAGAACTGCAGTCAATTTTGGTGCTCCAGCATGGCCGCAGTCAAATGGCTGAAATAAATAAAATGTAAAATGTAAATAAAAGCTCACGAAATTTCAATTACATTCACATATTTCGGCCTAAACTTGACCTCGTCAGTGTTAAGTCGAATTGAAGACATCGGCCATGGCAACCGTTGCCAATAACAACAGCGTCGCCATAACAACTGCGTCGCCATAACAACAACGTCGCCATAACAACAACATGTAACGACGGCCACTTACTGCCACACCTGTGACTGAACAACAGCGACCGTTACAATGTTATCGGTTCTTTCTCTATATCACCAGCAATTGCACCTGCACCGCTCCTCCAGCGTTACTGCCGCCACCGCCGCCAGCACCACCACCACTGTCACCAGCGTTGCTACTAGTTATATCATCCCACCAATGTCACTACCATCACCACCGCCACCACCATCGTCGCCTTCCTCTTCTTCGTGGTCGTCGTCGTCACCATTATCATTGCCGTTGTCGCCGCCGCCGCCGCCATCATCGTCACCGTCGTCGTCGTTATCGTCATCATTCTCTTCGTCTCCCTCGTTACCATCACCGTTGGAGTCGACGTCTCCACTGTCATCATCATCATCATCACCATCATCATCATCATCAACATCACCATCATCATCGTCATCGTCGTCGTCGTCGTCATCATCATCATCTTCATCCTCCTCCTCCTCATCATCATCATCATCGTCATCGTCGTCGTCGTCATCAACTTAATCCTCCTCCTTCTCCTCCTCCTCCTCATCATCATCATCATCATTATCTTCATCATCAACTTCTTCCTCCTCCTCCTCCTTATCATCATCGTCATCGTCATCGTCGTCATCTTCATCATCTTCATCCTCATGCTTCTCCTCCTCCTCCTCATGCTTCTCCTCCTCCTCCTCATCTTCATCTTTATCATCTTCATCTTCCTCCTCCTCTACCCCTCCTCAACCTCTTCCTCCTCCTCTACCCCTCCTCAACCTCTTCCTCCTTCTCCTCCTCCTCCTCCTCATCATCATCATCATCATCACACGTTACGTATCATCACAACCAACGAACCAACCTAAAAAAAAAAAGCCTCACTGACGTGGTCGCTCGACTTGCTAGAAACAACAACCAAATCTCTCTCCACCATCATGTGAAAAAAAAAAGGCAGAAAAAGAAGAAAAAACGACATTGATTATTATTAAAATGAACCGTGGTCTAGGTGCAGGCGTCGTTGTGTGGTGTGAAGACGACGAGACAACGAATGAGTCAGATTGTGGCCTCTCGAAGCACTAGAAATAGCAGTTATATCTTCCTTAAATCATATCTCCACTCAGTTGACCATCTTAGAAAAGGACACGTTGGGTACTATATTCCTTGGGTATTTTGGGTGCCTAGCGTGTATGTAGGGAACAAAAGGGGGGGGGGGGAATGGACGGTCATGGCTGAAACGCTTTTGATCAGAGGTTTGTCCCACCAGGGGTTGATTTCGAGTTGGACAATACTTATATAGCAACGTTACTATCGAAGTGCAAACATCGCCATCGCCATCACCATCACCACAACAAATATCTCCGCCACCATCACCATCACCATCACCGTCACATCACCGTCACACCAACCCCATCGCTACCACCACCACCACCACCGTCGCCACCACCGTCGCCACCGCCACAGCCACCACCACCACCACCACCGTCGCCACCGCCACAGCCATCACCGCCACACCACCGTCGCCACCACCACCACAGCCACCACCGCCACAGCCACCACCACCACCATCTCCGCCGTCACAACCACCGCCGCTGCCACCACCGCCGCCGCCGCCGTCACCGCAACATCTAAAAAAAAAGCAACCTTCATCTTCATTCCTTCATCTGTGCCCCTGTGGCTAATAAAAGCAACAATCGTTTACCACCGCCATTACTACCATCACAACCACCACAATCACCACCACCACCACCACCACCACCATCATCATCATCATCATCATCATCATCATCACCGCCGCCACCACGTGATCACTTATTCGCCGTATAATAAACCACCCACCAGACGATCACAACAACCACGGCTGACAACCTCTACTACCACCACTACCCTCACCATGATATGACCATTACCAAACATCTCTACAGTTGTCCATGTGACCACCAACACCACCACCACCACCACCATTATTAGCATCACTATTGTCACTACTACTACTACTATTACGACGATGGCAGTGCCATTTCTTCTTGCAGTTGAACGAAAGAGAGAGAGACAGACAGATAGTGAGAGAGAGAGAGAGAGAGAGACACACACAGTGAGAAAGAGAGAGAGAGAGAGAGAACATGTGAATGAAACTCGTGTTTGAGCTGAGAGTGGTGTGTCTTGCTATGCACGTGATGGTCAGGCACGAACTCACGTGTGCAGATGGAGCGTGTGTGTGTGCGCGCGCGCAAATAGCGTGTGTGTGTGTATGCAAATAGTGTGTGTATGTGTGTGCAGATAGTGTGTGTGTGTGTGTGCGTGCAGATAGTATGTGTGTGTGTGAGTGTGGGTGTGTGTGCGTGTATGCAGATCGTGTGTGTGTGTGTGCAGATAGTGTATGTATGTATGTGCAGATAACGTGTGTGTGTGTGTGCGTGTGTGCAGATAGTGTGTGAGTGTGAGTGCGTGCAGATAGTATGTATGTGTTTGAGTGTGGGCGTGTGTGCGTGTATGCAGATCGTTTGTGTGTGTGCAGATAGTGTGTATGTGTGTGCAGGTAGTGTGTGTGTGTGTGCATGTGTGCAGAGCGTGTGTGAGCGTAAGCAGAAAGTATGTGTGGGTGTGTGTGAGTGTATGCAGATAGTATGTGTGTATAACTGTACATGTGTGTGTAGGTGTGTTTACATATTGCGTATGCATTTGCAGATAATGTGTGAGTGTGCGCGTACGTATATGTGTGTGTGTGTGAACGTCTGTATGAAGGTATCTATGTATGTGTGTAGGTATGTAGGTGTGTGTGAATATGTACATGTGTGTAAAATGTTTGTGTAGAAGCATATATGTGTGTGTGTGTGTGTGTGTGTGTGTGTGTGAATATAGCCGTGCACATGTGTGATTGTATGTGTGTGTACCTCTCTGCATGTATGTGTGTGCATGCAATTTACTGTACGCACGTGTGGGAGTGCTTATGCGTGTAATAGTATGTGTCATTGTATGCATTCGTTTTGAGTATGTATCTGTGTGTATGCTGGAAGGAGTATGTCTGTGTGCACGTATGCATGTGTACGCGGCTACGTGTGTATGTATTTTTTAAATTTATTCTTTTACTTGTTTTCAGTCATTTGACTGCGGCCATGCTGGAGCACCACCTTTAGTTGAATAAATCGACCCTCAGGACTTATTCTTTGTAAGCCTAGTACTTATTCTATCGTTATTCTTTTGCCGACCCGTTAGGTGACGGAGACGTAAACACACCAACATCGGTTGCTTAGCGATGGTGGAGAGACAAACACAAACAACACACACACATATATGTACATATATACGACGGGCTTCTTTCAGTTTCCGTCTACCAAATCTACTCACAAGGCTTTGGTCGGCCTGAGGCTATAGTAGAAGACACTTGCCCAAGGTGCCACGCAGTGGGACTGAACCCGGAACCATGTGGTTGGAAAGCAAACTTACCACACAGCCACTCCTGCGCCTATGTATGTATGTATGTATACGTCTGTATGCGTATGTGTATGTATGTGCACGTATATGTGCGTAGGTATACTTGTCAGTATATCTGCGTAAATGTAGATGTGCATATATATATATATATATATATTTATATATATATAGATATATATAATTCCACGCGTGAGTGGGTACGCGCGTGCATGTGTGCGTACGACGATACCTGTGTGCGTGTGCGTACGTATGTGTGTGTAAGAGGGAGCGAGCGAAAGAGAGAGAGCGAGAGAGAGAGAGAGAGAGAGAGAGAGAGAGAGAGAGAGAGAGAGCATACGTATACATGTGTCTATATCCGTATGCGATGGACATGTATGTTTGAGTGGGCGGAATATAGATCTGTGTATCGAGAAAAACCAAGGCATCACGTGTAGCATCAATGTGCGTTTGCACATCCGTTCATGCATGCATGCATGCACGGATGCATGTGCAATTTATAAATCTACATTGGCCGACAAACACATGTAGCCATTATGCATGCAAGATTACTGGGTTTTTTTTTTTTTTATCTTTATAGATGCACAGAAGGTAGCAATTAGAGCAGAATGGGTCACCGTGTTCCTGGATACATCTCTGCTGGCTGTCGGCTTACACGGCAAGCATCCATATACGGTTTGTTCAACCCGCCTGTCTGTCTGTCTGTCTCTCTCCCTCTCTCTCTCTCTCTCTCTCTCTCCCTCTCTCTCTGTCTATTTATCTATTATGTTTCTCAATTTGTCTAGCAATTAATCCATATATATATATATATATATAATATTATATATATATATATTTATATATTTATATATATTTATATATATTATTTATATATATATTATATATATATATATATACATATATATACATATATATATATATATATATATAATATATATATATATATTATATATATATATATATATTATACGTATATATATATATATATATATATTATATATATATATATATATATATGTATATACGTATATATATATATATATATATATATATTATATATACACATACATACATACATACATACATACATACATACATATATATGGGGGGAGGTGGTTTGACCGTCGGGCTCACAATCATGAGGTAGTGAGTTCGATTTCCTGACTGGTCTGTGTGTTGTGTTCTTGAGCAAGACACTTTATTTCGCGTTGCTCCAGTTTTCACTCAGCTGTTGAAATGAGTTGCGACGTCACTGATGCCAAGTTGTATCGGCCCCTTTTGCCTTTCCCTTGGATATAACATCGGTGGGGTGGAGAGGGAGGCTGGTATGCATGGGCGACAGCTGGTCTTCCATAAAATACCTTTCCCGGACTTGTGTTCAGGAGGGGAACTTTCTAGGTGCAATCTAATGGTCATTCACATAAGTATGTGGAGGCGCAATGGCTCAGTGGTTAGGGCAGCGGACTCGCGGTCGTAGGGTTGCGGTTTCGATTCCCAGACCGGGCGTTGTAAGTGTTTATTGAGGCTTCAGAAAGGGGGGGGTGGCGAACCCTGCTGTACTTTTTCACCACAACTTTCTCTCACTCTTCCTTCCTGTTTCTGTTGTACCTGTATTTCAAAGGGCCAACCTTGTCACACTCTGTGTCACGCTGAATCTCTCCGAGAACTAAGTTAAGGGTACGCGCGTCTGTAGGGTGCTCAGCCACTCGCACGTTAATTTCACGAGCGGGCTGTTCCGTTGATCGGATCAACTGGAAACCTCGTCGTCGTAACCGACGGAGTACCACGACATGTATATATATGTAAGTCAAATCTAAAATTAAAGAATTAAGGTTTTGAAAGTAGGCATTGAATGCAATATCCAAACCTTGTTTCAGGGTAAGTCCCAGGTAGTGTGTTTAGAGAGCACGTCCACCGCTTATGGCTACCCGGCGTCATCAGCGATACTGTTCGTTCGTCGTTGGATCTACACCCGGAATTTCAAGGTGCACGTAGGGTATATTTTAAAAGATTAATACGGAAGACGGAGTGTTAACTAGAAGTATTTATTAGCACAACAAACGTTTCGGCTTCTTACTTCATACTACACTGCTCCCTAGTGGGTGTGAAGCGATGTAACAACATCGGATGCAACGCATGTCACCCGAGGAGGCTCTTTTGCACTGTGCGTTGCATCAGGTGTTATCACATCGATCCATACAGGGAGCGAGCAGTGCAATACGAAGCCGAAACGATTGTTATGCTAATAAATGCTTCTAGTGACACTTCGTCCTCCGTATTAATCTTTTGAAATATGTATGTATGTATGTATGTATGTATGTGTGTATGTATAAAATACATACCACGTTGAGTCAAAAGTATTTTCAGATTTTCACCAATGATTTTGACAACTCGTATACTCTTTTACTCTTTTACTCTTTTACTTGTTTCAGTCATTTGACTGCGGCCATGCTGGGGCACCGCCTTTAATCGAGCAACTCGAACCCGGGACTTATTCTTTTGTAAGCCCAGTACTTATTCTATCGCTCTCTTTTGCCATAAACACACCAGCATCGGTTGTCAAGCAATGCTAGGGGGACAAACACAGGCACACACAAACACACACACACACACATATATATATATATACATATATACGACGGGCTTCTTTCAGTTTCCGTCTACCAAATCCACTCACAAGGCTTTGGTCGGCTCGAGGCTATAGTAGAAGACACTTGCCCAAGGTGCCACGCAGTGGGACTGAACCCGGAACCATGTGGGTGGTAAACAAGCTACTTACCACACAGCCACTCCTGCGCCCTATATCTCCATGTTATATTATTAATTTGATATAACTTGTCCAATCGTTGCCGAATTGTTTATATTTTATTTTCATGTATAACATATAAATATTAATTGTGTTTTTTTCCTTTATTTTACAGCTTTGATAATGAGTAGCGAAAAATTTGCAATTAGAACCATTTTACGTAGATATAAGGACTGCGTGCAAGGACAGCAGCAAAAGAAATTACTGATGCGGAGGATGGCCCATGAACCGTCAACGAACGTGTGGCATAAAACCCCGTCATTTTCGACAAGTACTCCACTAGTGTTTATATAACTATGACATGCGTGCAACAAAAAAATTTCGTATGGAACAGCCTAAGTGCCGTAGGTTACAGATGTCTGGCTTAGAAACCGCCTTGTTGACTCATCACTCACGTTTGCTTTCATACTTTCTGTTATGCTTTATTCATTTATCACGTTTATTCTTTTATTCTTTTGCTTTGCTGTTTCCCCTATTTCCGGCTGTCACACGCAATCTGTTTACTGCAGTATCTTTTCCGACATCTGTTGATAAGGAAGAGTGAGAAATTTGAAGGGTTGGAGTGGAGATAGAACCGAAAAATAATTAGCAACAGTAATTTAATTTCTCTGCAGAGCTTCTTCTAGATTATCAATTCGAAGGAAAGGATAGAGGTAGACGTGCATGAATAGACTTTCGTGTATAACTGGTACTTATATACATATTCACACAAACACACACACACAGATACATGCATACACACATACATACGTGCATACATATGTATATACCCATACATACGTGTACATATACGTGTACGCATACACACGTATATACATATTCATACATACGCACGCACATATACATGCATACATGTACTCATACACACATATGCATACATTCGCATACAGATACATACATTCATACATACATACATACATACATACATACATACATACATACATACATTCATGATGGCCGTCCACTCGTGACCGAGGAAGACCATTGCCGACCTTCAGGAACATTGTGTGCTCTAGGACTAACTTATATTTACATTTGCGGCTCCGTTGGTGGCTAATGAGCCCTGCTCTTGACAAGCATACACGACTGCAAACATTGCAGACCAAGCTTTCCCCATTCACTATACGAGCCGTGCGCTTTCGCACAGCTCGCCTAAGTTCTTCATGCTGGATACGTGCTCTCCCAAAAGTGTCGATCCCCTCCTTAACCTGCTTCCTCCATCTGTGGCGATGACAGGCATTGTTCTCCCAGTCAGTGTCCTGCATATCACAGGCCTTTAATGAGGACTTGACACAGTCCTTAAATCGCAGCCTTGGTTTCTGCCGGAGTCTCCTTCCATTCACAAGTTCTCCATAGAGCATACATACATACATACATACATACATACATACATACATACATACATACATACATACATACATACATATTTCAAACGATTAATACGAAATACAGAGTGTAACTAGAAGCATTTATTAGCACAACAATCGTTTCGGCTTCGTATTGCACTGCTCGCTCCCTGTATGGATCGATGTAATAATACCGGATGCAACGCACAGTGCAAAAGAGCCTCCTCGGGTGACATGCGTCGCATCCGGTGTTGTTACATCGTTTCACACCCACACATACATAAATATATACATAGTTTCATACATACTTGCATACATATACGCTGAAATGGGCTGAGAGGAAACTAGACCCCCAAGAATGGGGTAGAAACGGCGAAGCCTACATTGAATCCGTTAACTACTATCTCCTGATTGCCGTGCCTTCTTCAACGCTAACCAGTATGGTGATCTCGCTCTGCTGCTCTCTCTAGCGAGCATGTGTTCCGCTGGCAGACGATGTATTTGATGATGAACAGACATGCGCTGAGGCTACGTCATTTCCAGCTTTTTGTAGACGGTCGAGCCGGAAAGGTCACCATTCGTAGACGTGCTTTTATGCAGGTCGTTTATTTGATTAAGCTGCAGTCCTGGATCAAAAGTAGATCGAGGCAGGGCGCCTGACACCTTGTGTCAGACACTCACAGCCCTCTGCCAGTCGGGCAACGTGGTCAGCGGAAAATTAATGGTGGGAAAGTATGAGGTCGACCACGAGGAAGCTCTGAAAATCAACTGGCTTATCTGTTTCTCCATTGATTACAATCCCAGAAAGTCCATAAGGTCAATTACAAAAGATCTCCATGTGTCAGAAGGAACAGTCAGAAATGTTGTCCACAAAGACATCAGATATAAGTCTTATATGATGAGGAAAGGTCAATATTTCAGAAAAAGCAAAAGAAAATCACTACATCAGATCTAAAAGGTTCCTAAACAAACTGAAAATTCCATCGGAAGAAGATTTGATTTGGTTTTTCTCAAACAAGAAAAACTTTGATCAGGATTAAAAAGTTAACAGAAAAAATGACAGATGGTTATGTGTAGACCCTTCTGAAGTTCCAAGTGTTATGCATACCAAATTTCCTGCAACTGTCATGGTTTTAGTAGTTGTCAACAATGAAGGACATGTGATGCCTCCTTACTTCTTTTCACAAGGCCTTAGAGTTAACTCTGTCGCCTACATTGGGGCCCTGGAAACAATTGTTAAGCCCTGGATAGACAGTGTATGCAATGGAAGGTCATATGTGTTTCAGTAAGACTCTGCACTATCACACATGGCTCTAGTAACACAGGAATGGATGGCTGAAAATTTTCCTGATCACATAACCCTTAACATTTGACCTCCTAATTCCCCAGATCTCAATCCATGGAACTATTACATGTGGAGCATTGTTGAGAGAGAGGTCAATGAACACGCCCGTAACACCAAAGATTCTTTGAAAGCTGCCATAGTCAGAATAATGTCCAAAAACGAACCAAGACCACTTGATTCGAGCATGTAGATGACTTATGTCTCATATAGAAACAGTTGTTGAAGCTGAAGGTGGCTTTATTGAAAAACATTATAGAAGGTTTATTTTTATCCTCATAGCATTTTTTTATAAATAAAGTTATTATCTGTTAACTCAAACACACACACACATATTATGGCTTTCATCGCAGTTTCTGTCTACCAAATCCACCCACAAGGGTCTTTTCACAAGACCGAGCTTAGGGAGATGTCGATTGATGGAATTTTGTGAACAACCCAGTTCTGCCGACAATATACGAGTGTTTGTGCTTGACTGTTGTTCAGTCATTTCAAACAAGGCCTCATCTTCCATATTGAAAGGTCTCCTAGATCGGCCCGGAGCTATAAGAAGAAGACACTTGCCCAAAGTTCCGCACAATGGGACTGAACCCCAAACTATGCGGCTGCAGAACGGGCCTCTTAGCCACACGGCCACGCCTGTTGTAAACGTTATATTTTCCCATAATATAGTTTCCTTATATTTCGATGGTGTCTAGGGGGGGGACATATTTCATTTTTCGATACAGCAGTTCGGGACCACCACATGCTCCTAAAGACGTCCCTAATTGCCATAACCATCAGTCCTTCAGTTAATGTTGGTGATGTTGCAGTTGATGTTGTTGTTGCTGTTGAAATTCAAGTCACCGCAAAAGCGACTGTTGATGCTATTTTTTTTTCTTTCTATTTTTTCCCGTTTACGTTGCAATTTCTATGTCTTCCCACCTCTGCTGTTGTTGTTGCCGCCTCCGCCGCCGCCGCCGCCGCCGTCGCCGCCGCCGTCGCCGCCGTCGCCGCTTCCGTCGCCGCCGCCGCTGTCATCGTCGTCGTCCTTGCTGCTGCTGACGCTCTTGTTCTTGTTGTTGTAACTGCGGTTGCTGCTGTAGTGCTTGCAGTCTTCGTTGTTGCTGCTGTTGTTGTTGTTGTTGCAGTAGTTGTGACAGAAGCAGTAGCGGTAGTAGTGGTAGTTGTTGTTGTTGCTGCTGCTGCTGTCGTCTTCGTCGCTTCTCTAAATTCCTGTTGCTATTTTTGTTTATATTGCAATTTGCATCTGTCCTTCAATGTCTGCTATTATTATCATTATTATTATTGTTGTTATTATTGTTATTATTGTTATTATTATTATTATTATTATTATTATTATTATTATTGCTATTGTTGTTGTTGTTGTTGCTGTTGTTGTTATTGTTATTATTGTTATTATTATTATTGTTGTTGTTATTTTTATTGTTATTATTATTATTATTATTAGTGTTGTTGTTGTTGTTGCTGTTGTTATTATTATTGTTGTTGTTATTGTTATTATTATTATTATTATTATTGTTGTTGTTGTTATTGTTATTATTATTATTATTATTATTGTTGTGGCTATTGCTATTATTATTATTATTGTTGTTGTTGTTGTTGTTGATGTTGTTGTTCTCGTTGTTGACTTTGCTCTTGCTGTAATTCAAGTCGGTGCAAAAGAATTGCGGTTGTTGCGATTTTCGCTTATGTTGCAAATTTCCGTCTGTCCTCCAGCCTCTTCTTTTCGCTGTCTCTGTTATTGGGTGGGTGGGGGTGGGGGGATTCCCACTGTTGCTATTGCTGTTGCTGTCTTCTTTGTTTGTTTGTTTGTTTATTGTTGTTGTTGTTGTTGTTGTTGTTTGTCGTTGTTGATGACACGGGTGCTGCTGTGACTGCTGAAATGGGCCTACCGTTGCTATTTTTGCTTACGTTGCAGCTTCCATATATATTCTCCAGTCTCTGCTGCTACTGCTGTTGCTGCTGTTACGGCTGTTGTTTTTACTGATGTTGTAATCGTTGTTGTTGTTGTTGTTGTTGTTGCTATTTTCGTCCTTGTTGCATTCTCAGCAGTTTTTTTTTTTTCTGGAAGATGCTGTTGTTGTTTTTTTACTCGTCTATCTTCTACTTGTTTCCCCTCATTGGACTGCGGCCGTGCTGGAGCACCGCCTTGAACGGTTTAGTCGAGCAAATCGGCCCCAGCACTTTTTTCCTGTTAAGTGTGGTACTTACTCTATCGGTCTCTTTCGTTTAACTGCTAAGTTACGGGGGCAGGGGTGGAAACAAACCAACGCCGGTTGTCAAGCGGTGCTGGGCGACAAAGAAATACACAAAGACATTCATCAAACACATACTAATACACACACATACACACATACGCATGCACACACAGATACACACACATACGCATGCACACATATGCGATGGGATTCTTTCAGTTTCCGTCTATCAAATCCATTCGCCAGGCTTTTATCAGCTCGTGGCTATAGTAGAAGACACCTTCTTCTTCCAGTCAGGACTCACGCCATTAGCCACAGAATAATCTCTAATTCGAGCCTACTCTAAGCTACTAAAGAATGCGTGTGGCAACTTGAAGATCCACCCACCACATGCAATAGACTGGCGGTTGCACGGGCGCGAAAGCTACGTTGTTATCCTCATTCCGTAAACGGTGGCTTTCTTAACGGGTGAAAAGCTGAACCATCTTGGGGTACAGAGGATTCGCAATTTAGACTAGGGTCTGAAAGTCTTACCACACCATAGTGGGTTACACCATAGTTTCTCTACTTTGTGGCAGAAGTAGGAAGAAAGAGTGAGAGAAAGTTGTGGTGAAAGAGTACAGCGGGGTTCACTCACCCACTCATCCGCCGGAGCCTCGTGGAGCTTAGGTGTTTTTGCTCAATAAGGCCGCGAACTGGCAGAAACGTTAGCACGCCGGGCGAAATGCTTAGCGGTATTTCGTCTGCGTTACGTTCTCAGTTCAAATTCCGTCGAGGTCGACTTTGCCTTTCATCCTTTCGGGGTCGATAAATTAAGTACCAGTTACGCACTGGGGTCGATGTAATCGACTTAATACCTATGTCTGTCCTTGTTCGTCCCCTCTGTGTTTAGCCCCTTGTGGGTAATAAAGAAATAGGTATTTTTGCTCAATAAACACTCACACTGCCCGGTCTGGGAATCGAAACCGCGAGTCCGCTGCCCTAACCACTGAGCCATTGCGCCTCCACTGCTGTTGCTATTATCGCTGTTACTTTTGTCGTCATCATCGTTGTTATTGTTGTTGTAATTAGTGTTGTCGTTGTTGTTGCTGCCATCATCTCTATGTTGTTGCTGATTTTTCTGGTGTGATTTCAACCCTAGGCAAACCCTGGGAGTTAAACAACAGCAGGCAAGCGCGAAATCTCTTTCATCCTCACCCATCATTTCAACTTATGGCCTTTTTAAAAAAAATTTTCAGGAGTGGCTGTGTGGTAAGTAGCTTGTTTACCAACCACATGGTTCCGGGTTCAGTCCCACTGCGTGGCACCTTGGGCAAGTGTCTTCTACTATAGCCTCGGGCCGACCAAAGCCTTGTGAGGGGATTTGGTAGACAGAAACTGAAAGAAGCCCGTCGTATATATGTATATATATATGTGTGTGTTTGTGTGTTTGTGTGTCTGTGTTTGTCCCCCTAGCATTGCTTGACAACCGATGCTGGTGTGTTTATGTCCCCGTTACTTAGCGGTTCGGCAAAAGAGACCGATAGAATAAGTACTGGGCTTACAAAAGAATAAGTCCCGGGGTCGAGTTGCTCGATTAAAAGGCGGTGCTCCAGCATGGCCGCAGTCACATGACTGAAACAAGTAAAAGAGTAAAAGAGAGCGTGTATTTAATATTTCCACTACTCTTTTAAGGCGCCAAGATGTACGATTTGAGACAGATTTAGCTGCTATTTCTAACAGGTGGAGCGACCAAATAGAGGCTCCTTCTGTTGTTACTGCTGCTACAAGAGATGGCGCTCGTTATGTGTTGTGTTACTGTGGCATTTTATCCATTTACTGGTTTATCTGCAAAGTTGATGTTACAAAGGCTAAATGGCCAAGTGGTTAGAGATATTGAATTCAGGATCATAAGGTCGTGGGCTCGATCCATGGATCTACCGCTTCATTTCACGTTGCCCCCTTCTTTCTTGTATGAAACATAGATAAGCCATCTTTTACTTGTTTCAGTCATGTGACTGTGGCCATGCTGGAGCACCGCCTTTAGTCGAGCAAATCGATCCCCAGGACTTATTCTTCGTAAGCCTAGTACTTATTCTATCGGTCTCTTTTGCCGAACCGCTAAGTTAGGGGGACGTAAACACACCAGCATCGGTTGTCAAGCGTTGTTGTTGGGGTGGGGTGGACAAACACAGACACACAAACATATATACACACAAACATATACACATATATATATATACATATATACGACGGACTTCTTTCAGTTTCCGTCTACCAAATCCACTCACAAGGCTTCGGTCGGCCCGAGGCTATTGTAGAAGACACTTGCCAAAGATGCCACGCAGTGGGACTGAACCCGGAACCCTGTGATTAGTAAGCAAGCCACTTACCACACAGCCACTCCTACGCCATCGATGACTTTTCTTCACTGTTCACCATTATCGGTGCTATTTCTGCTTCTCTCCAGTTGTATTGTCTCGGTTCTATCTTCGGAATCACTCTCCTAGTATGGTGTGTGTGCGTTGGTGGTGGTGGTGGTGGGGTCACCCTTCCTGGGGAAAGGCTTTCCTCTCCCAGGTCCTGTTGGTCTTGAATTATCTTCGATGCTTCTGTAACTTTACTTTTTTCTAGGTTGGGGCGTTGGCCCTAAGCAAACACATTTCTACCTCTGAGAAGACGTGGTCCATATTAGACTGGCCTCTATCTTTTGACCTATCCAACATGGGAGGCTCTACCAGGAGCTTGTGTTCTGCTGGCATAAGTCCTGGGTGGGGTGTGGGGGAATCACTGAGGCGCTCGAGCCGCCATCCGCAAGACGGGTTGAGCCTTGCTCAAGTCTACTTAGCTGTTAAGAATGCCACCATATAGCTGGTGCAACCCTTATTTTTACTTCTGCTGCAACCCTTTTTACCTCTGGTGCAGCTCTTTTTGTCTCTGGTGCAACCCTTTTAGTATCGGCAACCCATTTTTGCCTTCGGGGCAACCCGTTTTGCGTCTGGTGCAACCTTTTTTTGCCTATGGTGCAACCCTTTTAACTTCTGGCGCAACCCATTTTTGCCTCTGGCGCAACCCTTTTTGCCTTTGGCACAACCCTTTTTTGCCTCTGGTGCAACCCATTTTTGCCTCTGGCGCAACCCTTTTTGCCTCTGGTGCAACCCATTTTTGCCTCTGGCGCAACCCTTTTTGCCTCTGGTGCAACCCATTTTGCCTCTGGCACACCCTTTTTTGCCTCTTGTCAACCCTATTTTGTCTCTGGCACAACCCTTTTTTGCCTTTGGTGCAACCCATTTTTGCCTCTGGCACAACCCTTTTATCCTCCAGCTGTCACAAGATCGATATTCCACTGGATCAAAGCGTTCGAACGTTGAGAGAGCATCGTTTGTCTACTCTCTTCAGCACATTCAACAAGTTGCTCTCCCTGTAACCAAGGCTCGGCTTGCAAGACTCCCTAGTTCCCTTTCTGTTGTGCTGTAGGCATACAATCCACTGGACTCTTGTTTCCTTGTCCATTCTTTGACATATTGTCAGTTCCTAAAATGGTCTTTGATGGCCTTGCTCTCTTCTGTCCGGACGGTCTTGGACATTGCACTCATTTGAAATTTCAGTGATATCTACTACTACTACTACTACTACTACTACTACTACTACTAGAACCACCACCACCACCACTTCTGTTAGCGAACTACCAATTCATACCCGCTTGCAAGTGACGGCTACGGTCTTATTTAGACCTGATTAGGTAAACTCATGATCAAATGCATCCCTGCCATGGCCATCCAGTCTTACTTTTTTCACAGTGTGTGTGTGTGAAGGGGGTTTCTAGGTGCACATAACCCAATGTAGGCTTTCTTTCTGATGAAGATTTGACTGCTATTTCTAGCTGGTTAAATGATCGCAAACAGGTGTCCACTTAAGGAATCTCTTCGCGGTCGTTTTGTACGCCCACGTATTATTGTGTGCGTATGTCCATGCGTCTGCATGGATGTGTGTGTGTGACTGACTCTGTGTGGTGTGTGTGTGTGTGTGTGTGTGTGTGTGTGTGTGACTGACTGTATGTGTCTGTGTGTGACTGTCTGCGCGTGGGCGTGATTGTGTGCATACGTGTATGAGCGTGTATGCGCACATGAATGTGTGTTATCTGTGATAGTGCGTAAAGATGTGTGTGTGCGTGGTGTGTGGTGTGTACGCGCATGCATATATGCGTTCATGTGTATGTATGGGTGTACATACATGTAGTGCTATGAATGCGCGTGCGTGTGATTGAATGAGTATGTGTGTGTGTGTGTGTGTGTGGATGCATATGTGTGTTATGCGTATGCGCTTACATGTGATTGTGTGAGCATGTATGTATGTATGTATGTATGTGTATGTATATGTACATATGAGAGTGTATACATGTGTGCGTATGTGTGTATACGTAAGCATGTGTGCGTATGTACGTGTGTGCATGTGTGTATATGCATGTGTATACATGTGTGTGTGTGCAGAATGCGTATGTGAGTATGCATATATATGTGTGTGTATGCACGTGTACGTATGTGTGTGTATGCATGTGTGCGTATGTGAGTATGCACTGCACGCATGCATGTGTGCGCGCGTGTGGGTATATGTGTGTACATCTGTGTGTGCATGTGTACGTATGCATATGTGCATATGGGTGGGTGTGTATATGTGTGTGTGCATCTGTGTGTATGTGTGTGCATGTGTACGTATGCATGTGTGCCTATTGGTGTGTGTGTTTGTATGTGTGCGTATGTGTGTGTGCATGTGTACATATGCATGTGTGCGTATGGGTGTGAGTGTGTGTATGTGTGCGTGTTTGCATCTGTGTGTATGTGTACGTATGCATGTGTGCATATGGGTGTGTGTGTATATATGTGTGTGCTTGCATGTGTACGTATGCATGTGCATATGGGTGGTGTGTTATATGTGTGTGTGCATGTGTACGTATGCATGTGTGCATATGGGTGTTTGTGTATATAGTGTGTGCTTGCATGTGTACGTGCATGTGTGCATATGGGTGTGTGTGTATATATGTGTGTGCTTGCATGTGTACGTATGCATGTGTGCATATGGGTGTGTGTGTATATATGTGTGTGCTTGCATGTGTACGTATGCATGTGTGCATATGGGTGTGTGTGTATATATGTGTGTGCTTGCATGTGTACGTATGCATGTGTGCATATGGGTGTGAGAGTATATATGTGTGTGCTTGCATGTGTACGTATGCATGTGTGCATATGGGTGTGTGTGTATATATGTGTGTGCTTGCATGTGTACGTATGCATGTGTGCATATGGGTGTGAGAGTATATGTATGTTTGCATCTGTGTGCATGTGTGTGTGCATGTATACATATGAATGTGTGCGTATGGGTGTGTGTGTGTGTATATGTGCGTGTGCATGTGTACGTATGCATGTGTACATATATGTGTGCATGTTTGCGTACGGGTGTGTGTGTGTGTATGTGCATGTGTGCATGTGTGCGTATGTGTGTGTGTGTGCATGTGTGTGTATATGTGTGTGTGCATGTGTACGTACGGGTGTGTGTGTGTATGTGCATGTGTGCATGTGTGCGTATGTGTGTGTGTGTGCATGTGTGTGTATATGTGTGTGTGCATGTGTACGTACGGGTGTGTTTGTGTGTATGTGTGCATGTGTTATGCTGTGTGTGTGTGTGTGTGCATGTGTGTGTATATGTTGTGTGTGTGCATGTGTACGTACGGGTGTGTGTGGTGTGTGTGTGTGATGATGTGCATGTGTGCGTGGGTGTGTGGTGTGTGTGCATGTGTGTATATGTGTGTGTGCATGTGTACGTACGGGTGTGTGTGTGTATGTGCATGTGTGCATGTGTGCGTATGTGTGTGTGTGTGCATGTGTGTGTATATGTGTGTGTGCATGTGTATGTACGGGCGTGTGTGTGTGTGTGCATGTGTGCGTATGTGTGTGTGTGTGCATGTGTGTGTGTGTGTATATGTGTGTGTGCATGTGTACGTACGGGTGTGTGTGTGTATGTGCATGTGTGCATGTGTGCGTATGTGTGTGTGTGTGCATGTGTGTGTATGTGTGTGTGCATGTGTACGTACGGGCGTGTGTGTGTGTGTGCATGTGTGCATGTGTGCGTATGTGTGTGTGTGTGCATGTGTGTGCATGTGTACGTACGGGCGTGTGTGTGTGTGTGTGTATGTGTGTGTGTGTATGTGTGCGTTTGCATGTGTTCGTATGGGCGTATGCATGTGCGCTTGTGGGTGCATGTATAAGCATGCGTGTGCTTTTGCGCACACATCTCTACATGTGTATTGCACGTGGGCGTACATGTGTGTCGGTGGGCGTGTAGGTGTGGCGGTCTTACAAAAGCGTTGGTTTTTCTAAGTCAAAGGCGTTTGCGGATGCTGCACCGAGAGACACAGGAAGATGTGTCAGCCAAAAGCCAGACGAAAGATGAAGACAAGAGAGGCTCTTTTTGTAGTCGTCGTCGGCGACCGAGCGAAGGACTTTGCTGGCTCGGCGCATTCCTTTCCATTACATCAAACGCTCGACAGGCTCTGAGCAACCACAATGGCCATTCTTTAAGCGGAGGAGGTGTTTGCGCGAAAAATTCCTCTTGCCCCCCCTCCCCCCCACAACCACCACCACCACTACTACTACTACTACTACTACCGCAACCACCACCACCACCACCACTACCGCCACCACCACCGCCACCACTACCGCCACCACTGCCGCCACACCACCACTACCACCACCACCACCACCACCACTACTACTACTACTACTACTACTACTACTACCACCACCACCACCACCACTACTACTACTACTACTACTACTGCAACCACCACCACCACCACTACCGCCACCACCACCGCCACCACTACCGCCACCACTACCGCCACACCACCACTACCACCACCACCACCACCACCACTACTACTACTACTACTACTGCAACCACCACCACCACCACTACCGCCACACCACCACTACCACCACCACTACCACCACCACCACCACCACCGCTACCACCACCACTACCACCACTAACACCACCGCCGCCGCCACACAAACCTGCACACACACACACACCCAAACACACAACCTCTCTCTCTCTCTCTCGCACACACACACACACACACACGCACACGCACTCTCTCCCACACGTAGACACAAACGCACACACACTACCTCTCCTCCTCCTCTCTCTCTTTCTAACTCACATACACACACAAACACACACACCGTCTCTCTCTTCCTCTTTCACACGCACCCACACACCATGTCCCTCTCACACACAGACACAAACATACACTACACCCAAACACACCTCTCTTTCTCTTTCTCACACACACACATACGCACACGCATACACACACATAAACACACACTGTCTCTCTCTCTTCCGCTTTCACACACACACCCGTCCCTTTCACACACACACACACCCAAACACTGCCCTCTCTCTCTCACCTCTCTCTCTCACACACACACCGACAAACACACACAATGTGTGTGTCTCTCTCTTCCTCTTCCACACACACTGTCCCTCTCACACAGACACACACACATGCGCACACACACCTAAACATACCTTTCTCTCTCCCTTCTCCCTCTCTCTCTCACACACACCGACACGCACACACCGACACAC
>NC_043010.1:67576777-67605923 GCF_006345805.1 Octopus sinensis
ATGTATGTATGCAGATGGGAAGGGTCTTCCTTTGATGCTGACATGCAATGTCTGTGCAAGACCCTGCCTCAGTAAAGCTGAACTCAAGAGTCATCTTCGTAGTCATAGAACGAGACTGATGAGTGACAACCTGGCCACTGGTGGTGGTGTAACACACCATACTAATCATATCTGTCGGGCATGTGGAAGTGAGTGTAATTCGACAGGAGGACTTAAACGACATGCCAAGGTACATGAAGCCCAGTTACAACTACAGCCGGCTATTACCGGTAAAGGTATTTGTTGCCAATTCTGTACAAGACATTGTAGGTCTTTAGCTGGGCTAAAAAGTCACATTCGATCACAGCACCAGTAACAGTTAAGCTTCGTGCAATGGCCATACTCGATAACGAGGGGGCAGCCATAATGTATGTATGTATAGGTATGTATATATGTATGTATGTACGTATATGTCCCTCCCCCACCATCATTATCTATGCATACACACAATTGCCATTTCAGCTTTAAATGTTTAGTGTCTTTAAAAAGAGCCTAGGCCGATAAAGTCGCGTTTTCCGTTCCAGTTTTTCACCTTGTTAAAAATCTGGATGAATTCTTATATTTATCAGAGTCGTAACTCTCAGTTTTCACACCCACGCCGGTCAGCCTGTCCCGACGTTGATTTGTACGAGTATTCATTGATGGGTATCTCTGATAATGGACAGTAAAATCCTTGAAATACTTAACGTATTTTGGTAAATTCGTTATAACATCGAAAATAAGTTATAAACTTTTGGAATATATACACATACAAACATATATATATATATAAGTAAATAAATGGAGTTGAACGCAGGTATTATTCAAATTCATTTACTTTCGACATATGTTTCGAAGACAACATTGGTTTTATTCCAAAGGAATAAGCGGTGTAAAATATTGTAATCTTCTCATTAGGAAAGAAAGGGAACCTATCTCAACAAGTTCGCTACATCCTTGTTACTTGCGTGAATTTTGCTACCCTGCTAACTGTTTATTGAATTTTCCGTGTTAACTGTAAACAAAGGATAATTCATTCATCCATTTATATATATTTATACACACACACACACACACACACACACACCACACACATATATATATATATATAAAGTTTGAGAAATGCTGGTAAGAAGACACGTAAAATATGTAAGATGTCAATAAAGGAAAGCAATATGAAAAGATATTGCTTTAGCTTGCAGAAATTGTTCAATGAGCTTATAATATTTCGGGAAAGATTCCCCTTTTCAAATATAAGAATGAGAAAAAAAATAATCAAGGAGCTTGAATAAAATACATTACGGTAATTAGTTACGTTCCTTTCTTTTCTGAATTTTAAATCAGGCCGAAGTGTCTTTGCTTTTCCTCCTTCAAGAATCAATAAAATAATATACCAGACAAATACTGAAGTTGGTATTAATATAATCGCCCGTTTGCATCTCACAAAATTTGCGGTCTTTTACCTACGTTTAAAAATAAATAGTGGTAAGAAGCTTGCTTCCCAACGTCATGGTTCCGGGTTCGGTTCCATTGCGTGACACCTTGGAAAAGTCTCTTCTACTATAGCCTCGGGCTGACCAAAGCCTTGGGGAGTAGCTGGGAGATGGAAACTAAAAGAAGCTCGTCGAATAATATATATATATATATATTATATATATATATATAAAGGGCTTAGTAAAATAAATTACTTTGCCGCATACTGAACTCATTAGAAATAGCAGCTAAAAAACTTTTTTAAGGCTATTTCTAATACTTAAAGAAAATCTCTCTCATATATAGTGTTTGCATAATTCAACTCACAAAAGTTTGGGGGTAAGGACATCGAAAAATCAAATGCTAAGGTTATTCGAGAACGTACGTTTCAAGATTAGTCAAAACAACATTTCTATCATCGGCTCGGAATTCCTTGGTTTGGATTTGGAAACACTGAAAATAAGAACATACCCTTTCGAAGATCTTCGAAAGGGTATGTTCTTATTTTCAGTGTTTCCAAATCCAAACCAAGGAATTTCCGAGCCGATGATAGAAATGTTGTTTTGACTAATCTTGAAACGTACGTTCTCGAATAACCTTAGCATTTGATTTTTCGATGTCCTTACCCCCAAACTTTTGTGAGTTGAATTATGCAAACACTATATATGAGAGAGATTTTCTTTAAGTATTAGAAATAGCCTTAAAAAGTTTTTTAGCTGCTATTCTAATGAGTTCAGTATGCGGCAAAGTAATTTATTTTACTAAGCCCTTTTATATAATGTAATAATTGAATTCGCCTTGAATGGTCCCTTTGCATACTGAACACTTGGTGAAATTGATTAATAATTAATTAATTTTGCCCTCAATTGTTGAAATTATATATATATATATATATATATATATATATATTATATATATATATATATATATATATATATATATTATATATACCTATGTGTGTCTTTGTGTCCGTGTTCGTCCAACCACCTCCATAACTTTGCAGTTTGGCTGTATGTATGCAAGCATGACTGTATGTATGTATGTATGTACTACGTATGTATGTATATGTATGTATGTTTGTGTGTATGCATGAATGTGTATGTGTGTGTGTGAGTGTCCGTGTCTGTATGTATATATATATGTATCTATGTGTATGTTTGTGCTTGTGTCCCACCGCCGTTTGACAACCGATATCGGTTTGTTTACGTTCACATAATCTAGCCATTCGACGAAAAGAAACCCGATAGAATAAGTAGCAAGTTTTTTTTAAAAATAAATACTGGGGTGAATTTGTTCGACTAAATTCTTCAAGGCAGTGCCCCAGCAAGGCCGCAATCCAATGACTGAAACAAGTAAAAAAGATGTGTTTGTGTGTGGTATGAAGTTTAACAAGTAGCTCAAGAGACTTAAAGATATTATAATTAATTATTATAATTAAGAAACACACAAAAGCCTTGTGAAATTCAGCTACTCGGGGTTTCCTGGCCGAAATAGTAAATTTATTTTTCCATTTTTTGAAGCTGTTAATGCCAACGAGACGGTTTAGTAAAATGCATTCTGATAAAAAACGAATTTTGAGTGAACAGACGTATTTTGAATTGTCTTTTCTGAAACCTCTACTTGAACTCATGTCAACATCGGTTGACCACTTCTTTCTGTTGAAATAAATAAGTATAGTAACCCCCAAACAAGTCCGTTGTATTACCAAGCAACCCTGTGTATTGTCTAGACGGAACAAAAAACATACTACGTTTGGTGAATGCCGTTGAAACACCATATTTGTTTCTTCGTTTTTCTTTGTAAAACTAGCGAGAACAAGTTTCGTCTTGTCACCTTATATGGTAAAGTGAAGCTTAAATTAATAGAAATTGTCTAAGACAAATATATAGCTCTGTCATCGATTTAACAGTATAATAGACTTTTTATAATTTTGAACAAACCTAAATCAAGTAATCATTTGATTTTTTAAAACAAATATACTGCATATTATTATTTCAAATGGCTTGGAGATATTTATTTTCCATAGATCGAAAGACCAGATTAATCAGAATACGATCGTGAAAGAAAATTACATAATTGTCAAATAAACGGAGAAAAACTGAATGTTATTTACTGTAAAAAAAAAAATCATCTACATAATTCTTTACAATAAGCAGTCATTTTTCTTTTATAAACACGATCAAACAAGATGTAAAATAGCTCGTGAATGAAGTAGTCCCTCTACCACAGCCATCCAAACTGTTAGAAATAGCAGATATAGTTCCTTCATAAATAACAATTATGATATTTAAATACTGAATAATGTATTCCTTGATATACAAAAGAACGGGATGGTCACAGTTGGAAAATATGTCACCACGACAACGATGACAAAGTTAAAAAATACGAGAACGAAAATGTTTCAGTAAACACTTTAATGGAAAAAATACGAAATCTTCATCAGTGTAGATTAAAGTTCTGAGGCTTTTTAGTTGACAAATTGGATCTTTTCGGTTTGAACGGCAGTTTTTAAAAATAATTTCCACGTAACTAAACACTTTTAAACTTCGTATATTGGTAGAATGTGTTTATAAAACATCTTTTTCTCTTGGCTTTATTGAGAAAATTCTATGGTTTGTAAGATATTTGTTGTTTTTTTTCTTCAATTTTTTTGCAATTTCAACCAATCAATGACGTCTATATGAGGTAAAAACATTCTGTGCCGTATGAATATGTCCCTCGTTTAAGAAACAGATTGGATTTATTTACATTTGTGAAGAAAAAATATACCCTTCCCCTCATCCTAACTAACCCTAACCCTAAAACAGATTGAAATGCAATAGATCGATACTAGGGCCATAATTATGGGTGATAATTTCATATGACACCTCTAGAAAAAACTGCCGTTCAAACCGAAAAGATCCGACAAATTTCTTTCAGCGATAATGGCATAACTGTTTCATTTTTTAAAGGTTTTTCGGGGGGCTGTGGATTCAGTTTATGCAAAAGTTGTGCATTGGCAATGTATTTCATGCATTCCGTGCACAATCTACAAATGTATGTGGGTGCAGTTACATCCCTTTACGGTGGCTGTTTAAAATAGCTCGCCACTAGATGGCACAAAAAGCGCATAAGGTTCGGATCAGACGTTAGGCCCTGGCACTTCCACTTTCGTGACTAGACGTCGCAGAGCAAAGACATGACCTAGCTATCTCTCGCATACCGGCGGCAGCGAGCAGATGAGGTTATGCAGAAGATGAACGTGTTCCTTTCATCAAACTTTTTTCCATTATTATTCAATTTGTATATATTTGAGACCGAGAGTACAGGTATTTAAAGTTGCAGTTTGTTCTATGAATCCTTTGCACAGTGTTTCTTTGTCGAATGACCTATTACAGCCTTCTGAACAGAGTCATCGTTAGATGGTTTCAACCTGAAAATACCACCATCTAAATGTACATAATAAGCAGTATCGCCCGGCGTTGCTCGGGTTTGTAAGGGAAATAACTATAAAGCATTTTTAGAGAGTTATAGCCAAAAAATAGCAAAAAAATGCATTCAAAATGGAAAAAATATGATGGTAAATTTTTTTTTAAATCGTTGACTCATCGTTGACATTTTTAGAGAGTTACTTCCCTTTAAAAAATATGCCTTAAAATGGAAAAAAATGATGGTAAATTATTTTTAAAATCGTAGACTCATCGTAGACGCGTGCTAATACCCAGAAGGGCTCGATATGAATCACGACTATAAGATACCCGCTTTTGGTTAAACTGCACCGCAAAATGTGGGAGTAGTTAGGAACCTAAATCGAAGAGGACAGACACTCACACAACTACAGTTTCATATATAAAGATAAGCATTATTATTGACATTCACTGCAAGAGTTTTTAAAAAACAATATTTCTTGGCGAGCTGGCAGAATCGTTAGCACTTCGGACCAAATGCTTTGCCGGATTTCGTCCGTCTTTACGTTGGCAGAATCGTTAGCACTTTGGGTAAAATGTTCATTTTGCGGTATTTCGTCAATCTTTATGTTCTGAGTTCAAATTCCGCCGAGGTCGACTTTACCTTTCATCCTTTTGGGGTCGGTAAAATAACTACCAGTTGAGCACTGGAGTCGAGTCGCTCCTCCAAGATTTCAGGCCTTGTGCCTATACTAGAAAGGATTATTAATTATTATTATTATATTATTATTATTATTATTATTATTATTATTATTATTACCTCTGCCTTAGCGAAGGCAAAGATATTGTTTTCAGTCGTGTTTGTTTGTTTCTCAAGAACCGCTGGATGAATGCAGATGAAACTTCTAGGGATGTTTGGCTTCGTGACTGGCACGAACTGATTAGATTTGGGGATCTACCCGGTACCGGACAGAGATTCTGGATTATTTGTTATATTTACTTTACTTTACATGAAGTATTACGATCTTACGTTGACTTTCAAGTCTTTCTTTGATTATCTCCCTTGAAAGCACGCTCATGGTTTCCACGTAAGTTATGGCGGCGTTGCTGTTTCCAAAGTTTTATTTTCGTTTCTCTATTATTAATTTTACTCGCGTCTCTATCTTAGTAGAAACTATTGGATAAAGAAATCAAGCTACATAAATGGCAGCAAAACCGTTCAGAAACTAAGTAACATTAACATAGTCCGTAACAATTATAAATTTAATTTATCCTCGACAATTTTGAATATATCGCTCCTATTTAAAACCTCTTACCTTCTTGACAATTGCATTTCTAGCTCCTACTTGAAGGAAGCTTTACTTCTTGGATTCACGGTTTTGTGCGCAACGATGTTGTTAAACCTCCGTTAACAGTATCTTATGCGGGCCATTTCCGTTTTCCTCTGCGCACGGAAGACCTTCACTATAGTCGTAAGACCTTCACTTAATAGTCGTAAAGACACTATATCAGTAGATAGACTAAAAAAGGCCTTCACAGAGAAAACTGTTCCTATTCCCATAGCAGACGACACACGCACAGAGCTTACAAATATGGTCTGCACACCCACCTTCATATTCCATGACTACCATTGAGATCGATCAGGTACCGGACAAGGATTCTGGATTATTTTCCCGATTTTTTTCTTAATTTTTGAGAGCGGTCGGCTTCATTTTTAATATTCTCGGGCTATCCTTGCTAGGGAAGGCGGAGGTGGTGCAGATGTTTATAGCATCTGTTATCACATACCTATTTCTTTATTACCCACAATGGCCTAAACACAGAGGGGACAAACAAGGACAGACATAGGTATTAAGTCGATTACATCGACCCCAGTGCGTAACTGGTACTTAATTTATCGACCCCGAGAGGATGAAAGGTAAAGTCGACCTCAGCGGAATTTGAACTGAGAACGTAACGACAGACGAAATACCGCTAAGCATTTCGCCCGGCGTGCTCACATACCGTCTGACCGTGGTGCCTCGCCCCAATTTGTGGCGGAGCAAGTTGGAAAGAATCCTCACCTTGAGTAAATGTCTTCCACTGTAGCCTCGGGCCGACCAAATCCCTGTGAGTGGATTTGGTTGAAGAAAACTGAAAGAAGCCCATCGTATATGTGTGTGTGTGTCTGTGCTAGTTCCCCACAACATCGCTTGGTAACCAATGCTGGGGTGGTTACGTCCCTGTAACTTAGCGGTTCAGCAAAAAAATACCGATAGAACAAGTACTAGGCTTACAAAGAACAAGTCATGGGGTCGATTCGCTCGACTAAAGGCGGTGCTCCAGCATGGCCGCAGTCAAATGACTGAAACAAGTAAAAGAATGAAAGAGTCAAATATTAAAGATTGTAATGAAAGGGAAAAATGAAAAATTGCTACTGTTTTTGCAACGATAATATTTCATAATTGAATCAACGATCATTCATTCATTATTGTAATAATAAGCAAGCCGGCGAGCTGGCAGAAACGTTAGCACGCCGGGCGAAATGCTTAGCGGTATTTCCTCTGCTGCTACGTTCTGAGTTCAAATTCCGCCGAGGTTGACTTTGCCTTTCATCCTTTCGGGGTCGATTAAAAAAGTACCAGTTACGCACTGGAGTCGATATAATCGACTTAATCCGTTTGTCTGTCCTTGTTTGTCCTCTCTGTGTTTATCCCCTTGTGGGTAGTAAAGAAATAGGTATTTCGTCATTCTTTATGTTCTGAATTCAAATTCCGCCGAGATCGATTTTGCCTTTCATCCTTTCGGGGTCGATAAATTAAATACCAGTTGCGTACTGGAGTCGATGTAATCGACTTAATCCGTTTGTCTGACCTTGTTTGTCCCCTCTGTGTTTAGCCCCTTGTGGGTAGTAAAGAAATGGGTATTTCGCCCGTCTTTACGTTACAAGTTCAAATTCCGCCGAGGTCGACTTTGCCTTTCAGCCTTTCGAAGTCGATAAATTAAGTACCAGTTGCGTACTGGAGTCGATCTAATCGACTGGTCCCCACCCCAAAAATTTCGGGCCTTGTGCTTAGAGTAGAAAAGAAAAGAATAGCATGAGAAAGCAAAAGGCTTTCAATTCGGTCAGTATACAAGCGGCCCTCAAAAAACTTTCTGTGATTATTGTAGCCCTTAGTGTAATTCTAGTTGGCAAGGCCTGAATTAAAATACTTTAAAAAAAGTGTGTGTATGAGTCTGTACGATGTAAATGTCTTACGGGGAGGTGCTGAAAGCTCCTGATTTTAAGGGTGCCGCAAAAGGCCCGGCTGGAGGCTCAACCTTCTATGTTGTTTTACAGGGCTTAGAAAAACTGAATGATCTCTGTAAGAAGTGTATGAATCCCAGTGGGGAATATGTTGAATAAAATCATTATTAACTGATCCGCCTGTATTTTCTTCTACTTAAAGCCTGGAACTTTTCAGCATCCCTTCGTATGTACAGGATTCAGTGAGTTTATGTAAGGGTATGTAAAGTGAATATGCATGTTCATGTATGATAGCTTTTCTTTGTGTGTGTGCTTATGTGCTTCCGTACGATATTCTATTGCTATGAAAAATGCTCTCGAAAGCAGAAAAATTTGAAAAAGGAGCATACATAGGGAATCGTGCCCCATCCCTCTGTCGACTTTGTTTGCTCATAACTTTCAGAAAAATGGATATTTCGTAATGGAATTTTCCACGGATACTTTTCACATGGATAGATTTAATGGGGGAAAAATTTAATGGAGAAAAAGAAATGGTGGTTGCACACTAATGCATACTGACACTCATTACAATTTTTTCAATATTTCAAGTTTCATTTTGTAGGTAAGTTATGTGACATATGGCATTAAGGATGTGTGCGCACCCAACATTTTTTGTTCTTTCTTTCCCCATGTTACATTCTGATATAATTGTAATCTACACCATCTGTAAGGAATTTGTAGAAAATTTCATAAAAAAATACTCATTTGTCTGTTAGTTATGAGGAAACAAAGTCTTTTTGAGTGAATTTTCTGAAATTTCTCTCTCCTACCCACGAAACTTTTTTCGCATATTCCGATATAATGGTAATCTGCACCGTCTAAAAGATATCTGTAAAAAATTTCGTTAAAAAATATTCAATTTTATGGAAGTTACGAAGAAACAAAATCAGTGGGGCACACTTGTGTAGGTATGCCCTCAAAGTTACGAAGAAACAAAATCAGTGGGGCACACTTGTGTAAGTATGCCCTCAAAGTTACGAAGAAACAAAATCAGTGGGGCACACTTGTGTAGGTATGCCCCAAAGTTACGAAGGAACAAAATCAGTGGGGCACACTTGTGTAGGTATGCACCGAATGATTCAACTCAGCCTTAAGATCATATGCTGCCACCATAATACAAATAGAATATCAACCCCGTTATCCTTCTTTCCCTATCATTTTTGCCCTTTTCTTCTCCATATTTTTTCTTCCTTTTCATCACCCCCTTCGTTTCCCCTCTCTCACTCTCTGTCCAACTTTCTCTTTTCACACATTCCGCTCTCTATATGTTTCTATTCCCCTCTCTATTCCCCCAATCTCACTCTCTCTCTCTTCTCTGTACCTCTAACTTCCTCAGCTGTTCTCTCTCACTTTACCCTTTTCCATTTTTCTATCCCTCCATTTTTAGCGCCCTCTTCAACGATATTCTCTTATCGTCTCTTATTTCCCGCTCCTCCTCCTCCTTCAATCTCCCCTTCTCTCTTCCTCTCTTATTTCCCTCTCCTCCCTCTCCTCTCCAACCCTCTGTATAACTTTACCTCTTTCCCTATTTCTTCCTTGTTTCATTCTATCTCCCTTTCTCATTCTTTCCCTTCATTTTTTTCTATTTCTTCGCCTTTCTCATTCTTCATAATTCACCCAAATATTTCTTTTTCAATTTCATTCTCCTTTTTCGCTTTCTAATTCTCGCGCTTTTTAAACATTCCTTCACATTACTCTCTCTCTTTTTCCTTCCTCGGTTATTTCACTCTCACTTCATCTCTCTCCCCACTCTTCAGTTTACTGCCTTTCTCTCTCCCTCTCTCTCTCTCTCTCTCTCTCTTTAGTTTACTACCTCTCTCTTCGCCTGACAGTTCTTTTTTTAGTCTATCATTACCCTATATATCTCTATACAGCTCTCTCTCCTCTTCCCCCCTCTCTCTATCTATTCATCTCTGTTGCTATCTATCTATTTACAACCCTCCCTTATCATCATGCTCATACTCTCCCTCACTCCTTATTACCGACATCCTCAGCCTTCACCCCCTCACAACAGAGCCTCTTTCTCTTGCTCTTCTAACACCTATTGTTATCGATGAGCACCTGTGACCCTCTCAAGTCAGAACCATGACGTCATTATGACGTCAACAGCACTCATTCTTCTCCATGCATTACGTCTTCTTTTTCCTTCTTTTCCTTTCTCATCTTCCTCCTGTCTCGTCTATTTATTTCAGATATTCTCTTCTTACTTACCTTCTTTATTTTTTCTCTCTATTCACTTATTCATCCATCCTTTTTCTTTCTTATTCTTTCCCTCACTTTCTCCTTCTCCCTTCTTTCCAGTTTTGCCCCTCTCTCTCTTTCTCTCTCTCTCTCTCTCCCACCCCTTCAACCCTAATTTCTCAAATACCTGCATCATCGACACCATGCAATCACAAACATTATAAATACCCCTAATAACAAATACCACTGCATATGGCACCACCATCCCGAATAAATTACCAAAACGATCAACACCCTTGTCAACGAGAGAGCCTTACGCTGCAACTCGATCTGCTAGAAATAGCTGTCAATTCTCCCTCAAATTCACATCCACTGTCGTTTTAAAAAACAGAAGAACGCGTTGGATTATGTTGTCCTAGGTGCACCGCTAGGTCACGGATAGAATGTCTTTGATCATATGTCTACTTATTGTAGACCCAGGACTATCCGACAACAAAAGTAAGCAACAGCCGACTCGACGAAACGGAGCCTCCATGCAGTCGTTCGGCCTACTAGAAATATCAACAGAATTCCCTTAAATCAGTCCCTACCGTCTTAAATAAAGGTGCACAGGGCAATCTAGTACTGCGTTTTGTGTACTTATTCAAGTGTCCCTCCCCCTCGACATTGTTTCCTCATAGCTTTCATAAAATTGGGTATTTTCTCATGAAATTTCCTACAAATACCTTTTAGATTGTGCAAATTCCGATTATATCGAGATTCAATATGAAAAAAATGTTGGGTGCGTACACACACACAACTTAAAATTTTGAAAAAAATTGTGATGCGTATTTAGTATGTATGTATGTATGAGAGGCTACCAATATTTTTCTGCATTAAAGTCAGATATAGTCGTAATCTACACCATCTGAAAGGTGTTTGAAGAAAATTTCATTGCAAAATACCCATTTTTCTGAAAGGTATGAGGAAACAAATTCGGTTGGGTGGCCATATTTGTGCATGTGTGCCGAGAGGCTAATGCAAGTTTGGAACGCTTTTGATCAGAAGTTTTACTCGATCTGGGTTATCCTGGAGGTTAAACTACAACAGCAACAGCAATAGCAACAAGCAACCGCAATAGCAACAGCTGCAGCAGTAATAGTAACACATGCCTCAAACAAAATCACAGGCACGTTTCGTTACTTGGTCGCCATGATGGTTCTTTACCAGGTAGAGAAACGTGACGTATTAAATCGCACTCCAGTCGTATTATACACCAACTTACTATATATAGACACATATAAACGTGCAGATTATATATACGCACAAATATGCAGGCTTTTTTTTCATTGACTTTATTGCACATTTTTAACGTCCGAAATAATAAAACAAAAAATAAAAAGCATTAAAAATAAAAACATAGGTATGCAAAAAGACGTGATGGTCATGGCTGAAATGCCTTTTTGTCATAAGTCTGCTAAACCAGGGCTACACTGGAGGAGTTACACATTAACAACAATAACAGCTGAACCTATATAAAACGCAAATGCACAAACACGGACGATCAACCAAGAAGAGAGCCTTTAGGTGGTCGTTAAAACCGCTAGAAACAGTAGTTAAAATTCTAATCATATCTAATTGTCTCATTAAAAGAGGACACGTTGGACAATGTAGTTCAATGTATTTTTCTACCCAAACTTAAGGTGGTCACGGTTAGAGCGCTTTGATGACGGGTCTGTTCAATTATAGCTAACTTGGGTCAAAAGAACTACAAGGTATATACACACCAAAACACAAGGGCCTCTTTTTAACCATCTATCTATCTATCTATCTGTCTGTCTGTCTGTCTGTCAGTCTGCCTGTCTGTCTGTCTGTCTGTCTGTCTATCTATCTATCTATCTATCTATCTATCTATCTAACTATTTATCTCTCTCTTTATATATATATCGACCTCTTTCTCTCTCTGTCATAGTTCTAGATATACCTAAACACAAGATGGTCACGGTTAGAGAGCTTTGAACATGGGTCTACTCAATCAGGACTGACCTGGGGGCTAACGAACAACAGTAATATACACACCAAAACACAAAGTCCTCTCTCTTCCTCACACTTTCTTTCTTTCTTTCTTTCTTTCCTTTTCCTTTCACTTTCTCTCTCTCACTCATTCTCTCTTTCCCTCTCCCTCCCCTTCTCTCTGCTCGCATCCCCCACCCCCGCCGTCATACAATACACAGAGTATTGAATAAACTTAGAAAAGCGGCGCGGCATAAAAGCAGACAGTGAAGGACGTGGTGGTGGGGAGAGAAGGTAGTATAGTAGTAGTAGTAGTAGTAGTAGTAGTAGTAGTAGTAGTAGTAGTAGTAGCAACAACAGTAGTGGTGGTGATGTAGGATGATGTTCTGTTTGGTGACGATGGTGATGATGATGATGATGATGATAACGACGATGTCGACCACGACGACGATGATGATGATGATGACGATGATGATGATGATGCATTATAACAAGGGCGAAGGGCGCTGTTGTTTAACCCAGATCAACCTTCATTCAGAAACCTATGATCAAAGACGTTCCGGCCACGACTATCCCATCCCGTTTTCAAGTATAGTGCATCTAGGACCCTGTTAGCTTATGTGACTTTTCTTTTATTTCTTTTTCTTTTTAAGATAAACCTGTTGCGCATTGAGGGAGATTTAGCTACTACTTCCAGCAACTCTAGACACCAAGAAGAGTCTCCCTCATTGGTTCCTTGTGATGAGTGAAGTACATATATGGTGACGATCGGCAATCTTTCGATAAGAGTCACTGACATAATGGGCGAGTGTGTGACATTGTGTTTCTGTTCGACAAAGCTGTAGTCAAGAACACAACTATGACATCATATACTAATACCGAAACATTACGCCATATGCATATATAGTTGTGTGCTAAAAGGTTTGCTTCCCAGCGACATAGTTGGGAAGCATGGTTCAGTCGCACTGCCTGACACTTTGAACAAGTGTCTTCTACTATAAAACCTTAGACTAATCAAAGCTTTGTTACTGGATTTGGTAGACGGAAACTGAAAGAAGCCTGTCATATAGGCGCAGGAGTGGCTGTGTGGTAAGAAGCTTGCTTCCCAGTCACATGGTTCCGGGTTCAGTCCCACTGCGTGGCACCATGGACAAGTGTCATCTGCAATAGCCACGGGCCGACCACAGCACTGTGAGTGGATTTGGTAAATGGAAATTGAAAGAAGCCCGTCATGTATCTATTTGTGTGTCTGTTTGTCCCCCCCCCATCGCTTGACAACCGATGCTGGTGTGTTTACGTCCTTCGTAACTTAGCGGTTCGGCAAAATAGACCGATTGAATAAGTACTAGGCTTACAAAGAATAAGTCCTGGTGTCAATTTTTTTCGACTAATGGCGGTGCTCCAGCATGGCCACAGTCAAATGACTGAAACAAGAGAATAAAAGAATATATATGTGTGTGTGTGTGTGTGTGTGTGTGTGTGTGTGTGTGTGTGTGTGTGTGTGTGTGTGTGTGTGTGTGCATAGGCATGGCTGTGTGTCAAGAAATTTGCTTTCCAACCACATGACCATGGGTTCAGTCTCATTGTATGACACTTGAGTAAGCGTCGTCTGCTACAGCCTCGCGCCGATAAGAGCCTTGTGAGGGGATCTGGTAGAACTGAAAAACATCCCGTTGTGTACACACACATACACACACGCACACACTCACACGTGTGTGTGTGTCCCACCACCACTTGATGTGTTTATGTCCCCCGTAACTTAGCAGTTCCGCAAAAGACACCGATAGAATAAGTACTAGGCTTTCAAAAGATTGAGTCCTGGAGTCGATTTCTTCGACTCGAACGCGTTAAGGCGGTGCTCCAGCATGGCCGCAGTCGAATGACTGAAACAAAAAGAATAAAAGAATATATATATATATTTAGAGAGAGAGAGAGAAGAAGAGAGAGAGAGACTGCACGTCGTTGCTCAGTGGAGGTGGTGGTGATAGTCCAACGTTACGGCAATACGTATGATGAGTGTGATGGTGGTGGTGGTGGTAATAGCTGTTTGTGGTTGATGTGAAAAGGGGCTTATGTCTTGTATAGCGATGATGAGAGCAAGGATGGTGGTAGTGTGTGTGTGGTGTAGTAGTAGTAGTAGTAGTGATGTGGGTGAAGGTGGAGGATATAGTATTTAGAATGGTGGTGATGGTGAGGGTAGTGTTTATTTTTTGTTTAAGGTGGCAATGAATAACAGTAACAAGGTCGTGAGTGTAGAAGCTGAGAAGGGATCAGAGAGGGGGAGAGGGTTAGTTACTCGTCTGCAGATTACTGCTCTCTTTCCTTACAACCTACAAGCCCTACACACAGACACCAGACATACTGTTGTGGGTGTTAAGTCAGGGGTCATCCTCTGCACAGACAGACGGTACATATTCCGCTGAGGTCGACTTTGCCTTTCATCCTTTAGGGGTCGATTAAATAAGTACCAGTTACGCACTGGGGTCGATATAATCGACTTAATCCGTTTGTCTGTCCTTGTTTGTCCTCTCTGTGTTTAGCCCCTCGTGGGTAGCAAAGAAATAGGTATTTCGTCTGCCGCTACGTTGTGAGTTCAAATTCAGCCGAGGTCGACTGTGCCTTTCATCCTTTCGGGGTCGATGAAATAAGTACCAGTTACACACCGGGATCGATATAATCGACTTAATCCGTTTGTCTGTCCTTGTTTGTCCTCTCTGTGTTTAGCCCCTCGTGGGTAGCAAAGAAATAGGTATTTCGTCTGCCGCTACGTTGTGAGTTCAAATTCAGCCGAGGTCGACTGTGCCTTTCATCCTTTCGGGGTCGATGAAATAAGTACCAGTTACACACCGGGATCGATATAATCGACTTAATCCGTTTGTCTGTCCTTGTTTGTCCTCTCTGTGTTTAGCCCCTTGTGGGTGGTAAAGAAATAGGTATTTCGTCTGCCGCTACGTTGTGAGTTCAAATTCCGCCGAGGTCGACTTTGCCTTTCGTCCTTTCGGTGTCGATTAAATAAGTACCAGTTACGCACTGGGATCGATATAATCGACTTAATCCGCTTGTCTGTCCTTGTTTGTCCTCTCTGTGTTTAGCCCCTTGTGGGTAGTAAAGAAATAAGTACATATATTTACTCGTATTAAACACAAACACTGCAAACACAACAGAGCTACAATCAACATAATCATACATAAGGGCCTTAACACAGGTATAAACGTATACATATACATACTAGACGCAGGCGTGGCTGTGTGGCAAGAAGCTTGCTTCTCAACCACATGGTTCCGTGTTCAGTCCCACTGTGCGGCACCCAGGGTAATTGTCTTCTACTATAGCCTTGGACCGATCAAAATGGATTTGGTAGATGGAAACTGAAAGAAGTCCATTTTGTGTGTGTGTGTGTGTGTGTGTGTATATATCGGTCTCTTTTGCTTAACCGCTAAATTACTGGGACGTAAACACACCAGCATCGGTTGTCAAGCAATGTTGGGTGGGTTGGGTGGACAAACAGACACAAACATATACACATACATACATGTATATATATATATATATATATCTATATATATATATATATATATATATATATATATATTATATATATATATATACATATATCTGCGATGGACTGGCGTCCTGTCCAGCTAGGGGAACACATATGCCATAGAAACTGGGAAAACGGGCCCATGAGCCTGGCTAGGCTTTAAAAGGGCACATAAATAAATAATATATATATATATATATATATATATATATGTATACTTATACAACGGGCTTCTTTCAGTTTCCGTCTACCAAATCCACTCACAAGGCTTTGATCAGCCCGAGGCTATAGCAGAAGATACTTGCCCAAGGTGCCACACAGTGGGACTGAACCCAGGATCATGTGGTTGGTAAGCAAGCTACTTACCACACAGCCACTCCTGTGCCTATAAATATATTCAATATATATATGTATATATCTATGTGTATGTGTGTCTTTGTGTCTGTGTTTGTCCTCCCACTCCCCATCAACTCTTGACAACTGGTGTTGGTGTGTTTATGTCCCTGTAACTCAACAGTTCGGTAAAAAAGGCCTAGTACTTATTCTAAGCACTAGGCTTATAAGAATAAGTCCCGGTCTTGATTTGTTCGACTAAAACCCTTCAAGGTGGTGCTCCAGCATGGCCGCAGTCAGATGACTGAAGCAAGTAAAAGACTAAACAAATAAAAGAATACTGACACTAAAAACGCAGAGGTGCAAAACTCATCATCATCATCCTCATCATCATCATTTAATGACCCTTTTTCCACACTGGCATGGGTTGGTCCATTTGACTGAACCCAGATGATTTGTTTATAGTGATCAAAATGTTTATGTAGACATAAGCTCACTCCCTCCATCAGATCAACATTACCTGCACAGGTGCAACTGGGTGTCACATGTCAGATTTTGAAATGATTGTAGAGCAACGTGAAATGAAGTGCTTTGCTCAAGAACAAAATGCAGGGAATTGAAACCCTTGATCTCACAATCATAAGTGCAATACCCTAACCACTAAGCCATGCATATATAGTTCAAATTTACAGAAAACAAAAAGTGGAAACCGGTGAGGGAACAACAGGTAGGTGTATTAGTTTGATGTTCGGGAAGAATAGAAAAGTCTTTGACATTTCAAGAAAGGATTGAGAGGAAAAAAATGGGAAGAACGGAAAAAAAAAAAAAAAAAAAAACAGAGAGAGAAAATGTGTAGGGATTAATGGTTCATATCATCATCATCATCGTTTAACGTCCGCTTTCCATGCTAGCATGGGTTGGACGGTTCAACTGGGGTCTGGGAAGCCAGAAGGCTGCACCAGGCCCAGTCAGATCTGGCAGTGTTTCTACAGCTGGATGCCCTTCCTAATGCCAACCACCCCGTGAGTGTAGGTCATATATACACATATACATACATATATATATATATAATATATATATATATATATATATATACACATATACATACATACATATATATATATATATATATATATATATATATATATATATATATATATATACATGTTGTATAGATATGTGTGTGTATATGTATGGGTGTGTATATAAATGTGTGTATGGGTTAGGGTTAGGTCTTCTTGTTTTGACATCATGTGATTGTTGTAAATGATTGTCACTGTCAAACAAGCAGTGTAATTTCTTTCCAATATTCTGTAAGAACATGTTTGGTCATGGGGGTAAATATTACCTTGCATGGAAACAGGTGAGTGTTGGTGACAGGAAGGGCATCCAGCTTAGAAAATCCGTCTCAGTAAACTCTGTCCAGCTCGTACAAGCATGGAAGAGTGGACATTAAAACAATGATGATGATGATAATGATGATGATGGTGGTGGTGGTGGTGATGAATTCTAATTTTGATTATAAATCTCTCTTCCATATCAATACATTCCACTGTCTCTTACCCCCCCCCCCACACACACACACACAACATCCACCAATCTGCCACAAAATTAAAACTTAATTACATGAATTTTATAGTAATCAAAATGGCTAATTAGATTCAGTGTTCCATTATTGCTGTTGTTTTAGATCAAGGTCAATTCTGATTCAGCACATCAACAAACCAATAATTAAAGGTGCTCCAGATGTGACCTTCCTTATATTTTATACACAATCTAGCTAAGATTATACTGTCCTCTACAATATGTCTATCTTTAGCACGCCGGGCGAAATGCTTCACGGTATTTTGTCTGCCGTTACGTTCTGAGTTCAAATTCTGCCAAGGTCGACTTTACCTTTCGTCCTTTCAGGGTCGATAAATTAAGTACCAGTTACACACGGGGGTCAATATAATCGACTTAATCCGTTTGTCTGTCCTTGTTTGTCCTCTCTGTGTTTAGCCCCTTGTGGGTAGTAAAGAAATAGGTATTTCGTCTGTCTTTACATTCTGAGTTCAAATTCTGCGGAGGTCGACTTTACCTTTCATCCTTTTCAGGGTCGATAAATTAAGTACCAGTTACACACAGGGGTCGATATAATCGACTTAATCTGTTTGTCTGTCCTTGTTTGTCCTCTGTGTTTAGCCTCTTGTGGGTAGTAAAGAAATAGGTATTTCTTCTGTCTTTACATTCTGAGTTCAAATTCGCTGAGGTTGACTTTACCTTTCATCCTTTCAGGGTCGATAGATAAAGTACCAGTTGCACACTGGGGTTGATCTAATCGACTGGCCTCTTCACCAAAAATTTCGAGCCTTGTGCTGAGAGTAGAAAAGAATATATTTTTAAGGCATCGAGCTGGCAGAAACGTTAGCATGCTGGGCGAAATGCTTAGCAGTATTTTGTCTGCCGCTACATTCTGAGTTCAAATTCCGCCAAGGTCAACTTTGCCTTTCATTCTTTCGAGGTTGATAAATTAAGTACCAGTTGCACACTGGGGTTGATCTAATCGACTGGCTTCCTCACCAAAAATTTCAAGCCTTGTGCCTTGAGTAGAAAAGAGAATGTCTGTTCTTTTCTATGATAATAGTGCTTGGTTTGGGGGATATTTTGATTGCTAGAAACAGCAGCTAAAATGTTCCCTCCTTTGCAAACTAAGGCTTTTGGAGTCTGTTTAGATAAGTGGTTCTCAACCATTTTTTTACCTATGGACCCCTTCGGTGCCTCTTTTATTCAAGTGAAGCTTCATAACCATACAATGTTTGAAAAAACCCTATTATATTTTACTCTCTTTTACTCTTTTACTTGTTTCAGTCATTTGACTGTGGCCATGCTGGAGCACCGCCTGTAGTCGAGCAAATTCACCCCAGGACTTATTCTTTGGAAGCCTAGAACTTATACTAATGGTCTCTTTTGCCGAACTGCTAAGTTACGGGGACGTAAACACACCAGCATCGGTTGTCAAGTGATATTGGGGGACAAACACTGACACACAAACATATACACACACATACATATATACGACGGGCTTCTTTCAGTTTCTGCCTACCAAATCCACTCACAAGACTTTGGTCGGTCTGAGGCTATAGTAGAAGACACTTGCCCAAGGTACCATGCAGTGGGACTGAACCCAGAACCATCTGGTTCGTAAGCAAGCTACTTACCACTCAGCCACTCCTATGCCTTTAATTTCTATAATTAAATATTGGTTTCAAATTTTTAAACAAGGCCAACAATTTTGGGGGGAGGGGCTAAGTCAATTACATCAACCCTAGTACATAACTGGTATTTATTTTATCAACCTTGTTAGAACAAAACTCAAAGCTGACCGTTGCAGAATTTGAGCTCAGAATGTAGAAAGTGACAAAACTGCCACCTAGTATTTTGCCAGGTGTGCTAACGAGTCTGCCAGGTGTATTAACGAGTCTGCCAGGTGTATTAACGAGTCTGCCAGCTCACCACTTTATAATTCAATCTTCTTTTATTCTTGTATTTGTTTCAGTCATCCTACTGCGGCCATGCTGGAGCACCGTATTTAGTCGAGCAAATCGACCCCAGGACTTATTCTTTGTAAGCCTAGTATTTATTCTATCAGTCTCTTTTGCTGAATCACTAAGTTACAGGACAGTCCTTTGCATTCCTTTGTGCAGGTATTGAGAACAGGACCATCTAGGGACCCAACTCTGATCCATGAATGTTGTTAATAAATAAATATGGGCCCTAGTGCATTGATTTGTCTGGAGGCCTATAAAGCTGCTTTGGGCCCTTATTTATGGGTTTCTCAAACTTAACACTGTTCTCGCTGGTCAACCATGACCTATGATTTAAGACATTCCAGTCATGACCATTTCATCTTTTTTGGTAGCTAGGAAGGACTACAGTATCTACTGTGTTCTGTCCTTATAGAAGACTAAGAGTGTGATAGAAGGGAAATTAGGCTCCTATTTCTAGCAAGTCAAACAACTATTATCCCTCATTGGCTCAGATCTGCCGCGCCACCATATATATGTGTGTGTTTTTGTTTGTTCCTTCTCAAGCCATGCCTGGCTCATAAGGGCCGGTTTCCCGGTTTCCTTGGCATATAGGTTCCCCACCAGGACGGGAGACCAGTCCATCACAGGTGAGCTGCAAGATGCAGGAGGAAAGAGTGAAAGTGTGGTGAAAGTGTCAGCAGAAGTTCACCACTACCTTCTGTCGAAGCCGCATGGAACTTAGGTGTTTTGCTCATAAACACACATATCGCCTGGTCTGAGATTCGAACCCACGATCCCTCGACCGCGAGTCCGCTGCTCTAACCACTCTTCTATGTGCCTCCACACACACACCACACACACACATATATATATATCAATAGATTGATAGATATACATATAGGTATATGTATATCTATCTATCTATCGATATATATATAATTAGTAATATTAGATGCTTTCAGAAAAGGGGTAGTTTTGTTACTGATGACTGGTCTGATCCCAGAAAAAAAAAAAACTGGAATGCATTTTATCCAACAAACCAGATTCACATTCAGTCGATATATGATGGGGAAACTCAATCCACAGCCAGCTGCTACCTGCATCTTGTCTACTCTGAGAATATGAGAAGTCTAGTCTCTATAAGGTGGAATTACAACAGCTGCTATGCTAACTAGAAATTCTAGAAATTGCACATGAGTGCAGATGTGGCTGTGTGGTTAAAAAGTAAGCTTGCTTTCAAAAGTGTGGTCTGAGGTTCAATCCCATTGTGCGGTACCTTGGACAAATGTCTCCTACTATAGCCCCGTGCTGTCATAGGTTGGACAATTTGACAAGATCCAACAAGCTGGAGAACCAATCTTGTGCTCTAAAGTCTACTTTGGCATGATAATGTGGTGTGTAAAATGGTCAGTTATTTATGGCCACTGTACATACACACACACACACACACACCACACACACACACACACACACACACACACACACACACATACACACACACAAACACACACACACACACACACACACATGATATTTATATTATATATTAGTTCAAGGCAGCAAGCTGGCAGAAACGTTAGCACACTGAGCGAAATGCTTAACAGTATTTCGTCTGCCACTTCGTTCTGAGTTCAAATTCCGCCGAGGTCGACTTTGCCTTTCATCCTTTCGGGGTCAATTAAATAAGTACCAGTTATGCACTGGGGTCGATATTATCGACTTAATCCGTTTGTCTGTCCTTGTTTGTCCTCTCTGTGTTTAACCCCTTGTGGGTAGTAAAGAAATAGGTATTTCATCTGTTGCTACATTCTGAGTTCAAATTCTGCCATGGTCGACTTTGCCTTTCATCCTTTCGGGGTCGATAAATTAAGTACCAGTTATGCACTGGGGTCGATGTAATTGACTTAATCCATTTGTCTGTCCTTGTTTGTTCCCTCTGTGTTTAGCCCCTTGTGGGCAGTAAAGAAATAGGTATTTCATCTGTCTTTACATTCTGAGTTCAATTTTGCCAAGGTGACCTTTGCCTTTCATCCTTTCGGGGTCGATAAATTAAGTTCCAGTTGCATACTGGGGTCGATCTAATCGACTGGCCCCCTCCTCAAAAATTTCGAGCCTTGTGCCTAAAGTAGAAAAGATTATATATTAGTTCACTCAGTTGTAAATAGGTAGCCCAGCAAAGGACTGGCATCTGTTTAGGGGTAATGTTGGCCTACCCACATAAAGTCTGTGGGGTGGAATCATTTGGAAACTACAACAATGCAATGAAGGGCAATGTAAAGAGTGGTGAATAACATCTGAAAGTTTGATTCCCCTCTGAAATGGAGATGAGCACCAACACTTCCATATGGTACACTTGAGCATTTACGAAGCTCTCTTCACATGAAACCATTGGTAGCCTTGTTAACTCTCAAATAAAGTTTATATATGTGTGTGTGTGTGTGTGTGTGTGTGTGTGTGTGTGTGTGTATACATACATACATACATACATACATACATACATACATACATACATACATACCCTCTCTCTCTTTTGGAGAGGCACTGAGCAGCTATACGCACACATACACACACGGCAGTAACTTCCACCTACCGAATTCAATCACAAAGCTCCGGTCGGCTCGGGGCTATAGTGGAAGACACCTACCCAAAGTGCCACGCAGTGGGACTGAACCCGAAACCAAGTAGCTAGGAAGCAAGCTCCCTAACCACACAGCCATGCCTGCACCTACATATCATCATCATCATCATCATCGTTTATATATATATATATATATATATATATACATATCAATAATAATAAAGGGTAAAATTAATTAATCAATTTATAATTAATAATCTTACCAAGTAGTTCGGTATGTTAAAAGAACCATTATCAGTAAACTTATACAAAAATTATTATAATTATAAACCTAATTATAATTAGGGTTTAGCAACATTGCTTCCCCACATACTGAAATTTAGAAATAGCAGTTGAATACTATTCTACTACCATAAGATATCTCCCAGACAACAATACTCTCAACTCACGCAGGTAAAGAGAAAAAAAAACTATTGATAGTCAAAACCAGGTTGATTCGTTATTTTTTTCTCTTTTAGAAACACAGACACAAAGACCCATGGTGAGGTGAATAAACTGTTGTCTAAATTATTGCAAAAATGCATGCACATTCTTGCGCATGTATGTAGATAATAAAGCAGACCAGTAATAATGGTCTGATTATTGGAATATTCATATAACTAGATATAAGTTTCATAAACTGCAAAATATAAATATGCACACTACCACACCTGAAACGTACCTTTTATAAATCTTTATCTTGATTTGAATGTATGGTGAAGGTATTTAGAATGGCCAAACTTATTTCTGCAAATGGGCTAAGCTCTGATGCTGATCATAGTTTAATCAATAAGCGTAGGAGCAGGTCAGGGGTCCTCATTGAAGCAGCCCTTCAGAAATTGAACCTCCTTCCGATACTCCCTGAGAGTTCATGGTATTAAATTCATTGTCATTGCTCTGATTTGGTCGCCAATGCCATGTATTTAGTTTAAAATACAGTAAAAATAGGGGTGGGGAGCAGTGGGGGCCGCAATTAAGTGGTCCTTAAAAAGATAGATCCCTGCGCCTTAGGACATTCCCTGGGAGTAGGGGAGTTGCTAATTTGAGTTTCGTTGTCCTTGCACCAACAGTCTAGGAGGAGTTAACAAGCATAAAAACGTAATGGACAGAGAAACATCCCTCAAATTTATAATGGGACTAACCTGGGGAGCCTTATATATGGTCAGGTCATCGAACCTGCTAGAAATAGCAACCAAATCTTTCCAAAATTACACTGTTTCTTTAGATAAGACATGAAGCTATTTTAAAGAAAAGAGCAAGTGGTGTTAAGTGATTACCATAACATTGATTTCTTAGCCAACAGCCAGGGGCCAAAGTAGAAAATACTTGCATAAGGTGGGATTGAACCTGGAACCATGTGGTTGAAAAGCAGACTTCCTCAACCACACAACCACACAAGATTATTGGGCTGCTTATTATTGGCTGAGTTGTTTGGGTCCTATATATGGTAATTTACCATGTTAGAAGTAGCAACCAAATCTTTCCACAATCAAATCCTACCATCTTAAAAGCTATGTAGTTCTGGATATACAGAAAGCCTCACAAGTTCCCATATTTTAAAAAATGGTTGAGATTGACCAGCTTTTGTGTTTTTCTTAAAAGGTAACAAAAACAGAAGTGAAAAAGAACTAAAACCAGATTACACATTCAGTCCATCAAGAGCTCACCTACATTCCATAATGCATCATTCAAATATATTTGTATTGCTGGTTTTCACTCCAGAATTAATCATCATACTCTTTACTCTCTTTTACTTGTTTCAGTCATTTGACGGTGGCCATGCTGGAGCACTGCGTTTAGTCGAGCAAATCGACCCCAGGACTTGCGCACACACACACGTACACAAGCACAAACACTCACACACACACACACTATACAACACTCCTGCGCTAAAGATTAATCACGGATGAAGAGTGCAAGGGAGATAATCCACGTAAAATGCAAGAGAGGTAATTTCATGTAAGGGAGATAATTCCTATCATGCAATAAAATGTCCGTGAAATATTGCCATTTAGCCCCAGGTCGACCCTGAATCAACAGACATGTGATCAAAAGCATTACATTCGTGACATCATCATTGTGTCCACCACAACCAATACCACTGCCGCCATCCGCTGACTAATCAGTCAATCAATCAATCAATCAATCAATCAACCAATCAACCAATCTATCTATCTGTCTGTCTGTGTCTGTCTGTCTGTGTCTGTCTGCCTGTCTGTCTGTCTGCCAGTCTGTTGGTCTGTATCTATCTATCTATCTATCTATCTATCTATCTATCTATCTATCTATCTATCTATCTATCTATCTATCTATCTATCTATCTATCTGTCTATCTATCTATCTATCTCCCTGTCTGTCTATCTATCTGTCTGTCTGTCTGCCTGTCCACCTGTCTGTCTGTATGTGCGTGTGTGTGTATGTGAAATTGCATGGAAACCTGCTACACACACACACACACACACACATACACACACATATACACGAGGGGATGTTGAAACGATCCTGGCTTTAAGGGTATCGCAAAAGGCCTGGTTGGAAACCCAACATTCTGAGTTCTTTTACAGGGCTTAGAAAAACTGAAGGACCGCCGCATAAGTGTGTGAATCCCAAAGCGGATATGAATATGTTGAATAAAATCATGATTAGCTGATCCTCCTGTATTTTCTTTCACCCAAAACAAGGAACTTTTCAGCACCCCTTGAAACAAGTAAAAGAATAAATATATGTATGTATGTATGTATGTATGTATGTATGTATGTATATGTATGGATGTATGTGAAGGCGCAATGGCCCAGTGTTTAGGGCAGCGGACTCGTGGTCGTGGGATCACGGTTTCGATTTCCAGGCCGGGCGTTGTGAGTGTTTATTGAGCAAAAACATCTAAAACTCCACGAGGCTCCGGCAGGGGTTGGTGGCGATCCCTGCTGTACTCTTTCACCACAACTTTCTCTCACTCTTTCTTCCTGTTTCTGTTGTACCTGTATTTCAAAGGGTCACCCTTGTCGCACTCTGTGTTATGCTGAATCTCCCCGAGATCTACGTTAAGGGTAGACATGCCTGTGGATTGCTCAGTCACTTGAACGTTAATTTCACGAGCAAGCTGTTCCGTTGATCGGACCAACTGGAACACTCATCGTCATAACCGATGGAGTGCCATCTATGTATGTATGGATGGATAGATGGATATGTGCAGATTTCTATGTTTTGCTTTATGTCTGTATTCTTATGCATATAGTTGCATATCTAGACATGCTCATATATATTTAAATGATAAACTTCTGGAAAGTTTTACCGAATTTTACAATTCTAGTGATGGATTGGATCTGCAGTCTTCGAGTCAGCTTTCTCCTTTCTGGTTTTGAGAAGCCTAATTTCTCAAGATTGGTATTCAGGCAGTGTGTTACATATTCCAGGGCCCCAATAATTACAGGTATAAACCTGAACTTGTAACCTGGATAGAGTAACTGCAGATTTCTCAATAGTTCAGCATAAGTGTTCTCTTTTTCACTGATCTTCAGCTTCATGTTAACATCCGTTGAGCAGCTAATTTCCACAACTATGCACAGTTTCTCTTCACTATCCCAAATCATTATGTCTGGTCTGTTGTGCTTACATTTTATTGAGGTCTTCACTGGGACATTCCACCAGGAGATCCTTCATATTATGAGTGGCTCTGCCTTCTGCCATACTGTGGGTTCTTATTTCGTCCTCAGGATTATGCTTCCGATAGATTTCATTATAGAGTGTCCTACCTATAACATCTTGCCTCATTGATAGATAATACCATGATGACATTTTCGGACAACTGCTTACGATGTGGGTGATATCTATGTATGTATGTTTATATGTATGTATACATGTATGTGTTAGTGTGTGCATGTGTGTGTGTGTGTTGTGTGTGTGTGTGTGTTGTGTGTGTGTGTGGTGTGTGTATTGTGTGTTTGTCCCACATCACTACTTGACGACCAGTGTTGGCTTGTTCACACTTCAAATACTAGGTTTTGATTCCCTTAACTACGCCCTTCAAGGTGTTGCCCCAGCATGGTCGCCGTGTAAGGACCTCAATAAGTAAAACAAATAAATTATAAAAATTGTATATATATTTTTACACACACACACACACACACACACACACACACACACACACAAATAGACAGACAGTTAGACAGACAGATAGATTGACAGACAGATAGATTGACAGACAGACAGACACACAGACAGATAGATAGATAGATAGATAGATAGATAGATAGATAGATAGATAGATAGATAGATAGATAGATAGATAGATAGATAGATAGATAGATAGATAGGCAGATCGATCAATATATAGATTGATCGATAGATAGATAGGTAGATAGATGGAGAGAGAGAGAGGGAGAATCATCATCATTGTTCGACTGTGGTCGAGACAATGGAATTTACCATGTTGCGCCAGACTTCACGGTCCATCATAGCATTACGGAGGTTCTGTTGCTGGATGCCTGTATCCCTGGAGATTACATCAGGGTAGGAGAGTGTGCGCCGTCTGGTGTTGCGAGTAGATGGCTTCCAGAGGAGAAGAGTAGAAATTACTTCTTTTTCAGCTCTACAACAATGTCCAGCAAACTGGACTCTCCTACCTTTCACAAGAGATGACACAGGTGGTAATTTCCCATATATTTGCGTTTTAGTTGGATGGCGCCTCCACGAGAGATTTTGAGCTCTCATAAGGAGGCGAGTGTAGGTTCCATCCAACCGCCTCTCAAGCTTCTTTGATAACGTCCAGGTTTCTGAGCCATATAGTGGGATTGGTTCGACTGTGGCTTTGAATATTTCAAGTTTGAAGTCTCTACTTAGATTTGGATTTGGAGAGGGAGAAAGAGAGAGAGTTTGATTTAGTTCCATATGACTCGAAGTTTCGTGGGGGTGTAGGACGAATCGATCTCTTCCGTCATAAGGGTCCACGAAACTTAGATTATAGAAAGCTGAGTCAAGCTGTTTTTAAATAATATAACAGGCGTATGTTCAAACTCCACCGAGGTCGACTTTGCCTTTCATCCTTCCGGGGTCGATAAATTAAATACCAGTTACATTCTGGAGTCGATCTAATCGACTGTCACCACTCCCCCCAAATTTCTGGCCTTGTGCCTAGAGTAGAAAAGAATGTCTATGCATCCATTACAGAGTAGCCTCCCTTTAAAATGTAGTTTTATATTTTGTACTTCGTATCGCACAAAAGCACGAAGGGAAGCTACTCTGGAATATATTCTTAAGTATGATTACTAAATGAATCGCTAAAACATTCATTTTCATGAAATAACATTTCGTAATAGATACGAAAACCTATTTCAAAACTACATCCGACAATCAGAGCTATTACTGTTAACTAACACGCAGCCGTAGGAGTGGCTGTGTGGTAAATAGCTTGCTTATGAACCACATGGTTCCGGGTTCAGTCCCACTGCATGCCACCTTGAGTAATTGCCTTCTACTATAGCCTCGAGCCAACCAAAGCCTTGTGAGTGGATTTTGTTGACGGAAACTGAAAGAAGCCCGTCGTATATGTGTTATATATGTATATGATATATATATATATATATATTATATATATATATATATATATATATATATATATATATATATATATATATATATATATATATAGATGTATGTGTGTGTGCGTGTATATGTTTTGTGTCTCTGTGTTTGTTCCCCCCAACCATCGCTTGACAAACCGATGCTGGTGTGTTTACGTCCCCGTAATTAGCAGTTCGGCAAAAGAGACAGAATAAGTACTAGGCTTACAAAGAATAAGTCCCGGGGTCGATATGCTCGACTATAAAGGTGGTGCTCCAGCATGGCGACAGTCAAATGAATGAAACAAGTAAAAGAGTAAAAGAGTAACATAAAACATGTAAGATATTTCGTTTTTGTATTTGGTTTGCAAGATTCTTTATGTGAATTCGTGTATTGAAGCATATTTCATTGTGTCTGGGAAGAGTTATCCTCTTATTACTTAACATACTCACCGGTTCGATTTCCACTCATCTAGTTATTTATTTATGTTTATTTGTTTGTTTACTTATAAGTAAATGAGTGAAAATCGAACCGGTGAGTGTGTTAAGTAATAAAGAGAGAGAGAGAGAGAGAGAGAGAGAGAGAGAAGAGAGAAGGAGAGAGAGAGAGAAGGAGAGAGAGAGGAGAGGGAGAAGAGAGAGAGAGGAGAGGAAGATAGGAGGAGGAGAGAGAGAGAGGTTGAGGAGAGAGAGAAGAGAGGAGTGAGAGAGAGAGGAGAGATAAGAGAGAGAGAGAGATATGGAGTGTTTGTATTAGTTTCAGTGATGGATTGACAGAGAGAACAAAATACCTGGTGGTTCATTACAATCTTAGTTCAAATTTCGTCAGCTTCTACTTAGCTTTTCATTTTTTTCAGGGGTCAATAAACCAATCATCGGATCTTTACTGGAAATCAATAAAAATAATCGTCTACATCAAGGCGGCGAGCTGGTGGACTAGTTAGCACTCCGGGCGAAATGCTTACCGGTATTTCGTCTGCCGTTACGTTCTGAGTTCAAATTCCCCCGAGGTCGACTTTGCCTTTCATCCTTTCGGGATCGATAAATTAAGTGCCAGTTGCGTACTGGGGTCGATCTAATCGTCTGGCCCCCACCTCTCAAAAATTTCGGGCCTTGTGCCTAGAGTAAAAAGGAAAAGAATATAATTGTCTACATCCAATCCCTACTACTACTACTACTACTACTTACTACTACTGACTGCTGCTTACTGCTTTGTCCCATCTTTTTATTTTTCTTCATCTTGTTTTTTAGTGTGGTGTTCGCATGCGTTGCC
>NC_043010.1:67606023-67608523 GCF_006345805.1 Octopus sinensis
TACTAAGTCGATTACATCGACCCCAGTGCGTAAACTGGTACTTAATTTATCGACCCCGAAAGGATGAAGGCAAAGTCAACCTCGGCGGAATTTGAACTCACAACGTAACGCAGACGAAATACCGCTAAGCATTTCGCCCGGCATGCTAACGGTTCTGCCAGCTCGCCGCTCGGTGCTCTCATGATACCGTTGGCCGTCACCTTCGCTCGATGGGATTAAAATAAATGGGAAACGAACCAACGAAGACTGAAACACATGACCGTATAAACACACACTTCACTTCACACAAGGACACATATGGAGACACACATACATCACACACATACAGACACAGTGCGTAGTCACAAAACCCATACACAGACACACTCAGACATGCACACATAAGGAGACAGAGGTACACTCGCGTGCAAACACACACACACACATAAAACACACAAACACATGAATATGCAGAAAACATTACATACAAATATACACACATACACACATATATGCATACACGCACACATACATACATACATACATACATACATACATACATACATACATACATACATACATACATACATACATGCGCACACACACTTACCCACACACATAAGCACAAACAAGCAAAAAGAACGCAGCTCGGATAACGTACAGAGTCAGTGACTATAGAAAAGGTTGCAAGACGCAACGAAAATTTCAGAAAAAATAATTAAGCAAATGAGTGGAAATTTAACCGGTGAGTGGGTTAAATAATAAGGCACGAAAAGAAAATGACTCTCCCCAGATGGAACAAAACGAACGAATTTTTCTGACAATTCAATACTAAATACACGTTTTTATTGTCAGGCTTTTTATTGTGATATTTCAATTGCCCATTGATGTGGCGCTAGTGAAGTTAGACAAATGATCATGGAATCTTCTTGTAGTTAATGTTTTATCGTTTTAGACGAGATTTGTCGTTTTATTTTATTTTCTACTTGTTTCAGTCATTTGACTGCGGCCATGCTGGGGCACTGCCTTGCAGAATTTTAGTTGAACGAATCGATCCCAGTACTTTCTTTTTTTTAAGCCTGGTACTTATTCTTTCGGTCTCTTTTTTGGAACCGCTAAGTTACTGGGACGTAAACACACCAACGCCGGTTAACACTCACTGTCTCTTTCACTCTTTCTCTCTCTCTCACACATTTTCTCACTCCCTCTCTCTTTCTCTCTTACTTTCTCTCTCTCCTTCTCTCTCTCGCTTTGCCACTTCAAAGATGTAAGTGTGACGTACACAACAGGTACGTACAAAAACAAAAATGTAAGCGTATTAATATTATTGATGAGAAAGTTATAAAAATTAAGAATTTCTGTGAAAAACTTCATTTCTGTATTATGTATATTCAGTGTCCCAAATTGCCTAACGTTAAGGCCTAAATTGTCTAACTCTATGAAATTTGCGTAACCTTAATTTTTATGACTTTCTCATCATCATCATCATTATTATTATTATTATCATTATTATTACTATTATTATTGTCATTTACTTTTAATCTGCATGTTTGATGCAATCACTTGCCGGGGCACACCCAGCGCCCTAGGGCAAGTGAAGGTTAAGAGTTGTTGAAATATAGCTGAAAGCTTGGGGAGGGGAAGTAGAGAAATATCTCCATGTAATTATAATTATTATTATTATTATTATTATTATTATTATTATTATTATTATTATTATTATTATTATAAGATATGGTAGGAAATCAATTTTCCACCATGTGTAATATTTTGAGTACAGGACCTTACCAACAGTAAACAACATGAAGGGCCGTTCTTCGTGTTACTTGTCCTGTCTTCGATTTGTTTCATTCGTTATTTGCGTATTAAACTCGTTTGTTTTCGCATCCTTTCCGATAGAGAAATAGTCCGTTATGACGTCAAGTAATTAGCGTTCTCTTTGAATAACGATTCTTCTATCATTTAAATATAAAGATAGGATTTTTCGTAAAGAGAAAAACTTTGGAGAGATTCTACTCTTTTGAAATGTTTCTATTATGACGTAATAATCATTATATTTTCTTTACAAAACCCCCGCACACTTTTTTTTTTACTTTCTTATTTCATATCTACACTGCTTCAGTAGACACTAACATAGGAATCATATAAAGGCTTGTGTCTTGTCTATCGAGTCCAAGATAACATTGAGGTGCTTCACCAACCGTATGAATGAATGTTAGATAAACAAGAAAGATAACCTACAATCAGCAAACACACTTAACACATTTAATAATCGCAAAAAAAAAACACATCAGCCATCTTAAATAATTGATTTGCTAATCTGGGTAAGGGTTTTTCTATCTTTGTTTAAATGTACACAAACGGAAATACGAACGCGATTAGTACTCGCTATTTCACACAAATACCTATGTGTCTGTGTGTCAATTTATATTTCTACTTGTACACACACACACACACACACACACACACACACACACACACACACACACACACACACACACACACACACACACACACACAC